>NC_142033.1:5137500-5435000 GCF_982192425.1 Myodes glareolus | reverse complement strand
GGACAGGATCGCCGGGGAAAGGTTAATTCTTGCTCTTGGCCAAGAAAGGTACAGAATGTTCTGAAGCTTCCTTTTCTGTTAAAATGAAAACAAACACCCCAAAGACGAGATGAGGTCATATGCCCAGAACCAAAAAGCAGACTTGAAGGGTCTCCCTCAGGCCAACAAGCAAAGAAAGGAAATAACTGTGGCAGCAATGAGTTTTTGCAAGCTGTATTGAATTAATACAAGCTGTATTAAATCTTAATGGATAGAGTGATACTGTTATAAATGAGGATTTGAGTCCCATAGGCACCTATTTAACTATTCAGGTTCTTGTGTCCCTGGGCAAAGAACTGGACTACAGACACGTGATTAAAAATAGAAGCAGACATTTTATTAAGAAGAGAAAATCACTCCCAAGAATGAGCGTGTGCTAGTGAGATGAGAAAGGCATGTTCTCCCAAAGAACTGGGGTACAAACTTCCGAATCCTTTTATAGAGCATTTACTCAGTTCCTGCCTCTCATATCTTCGAAAACTTTTCGAGAATTCTTTTCGAGAATTTTCTTTGGTATTTTCATCTCTACTCTCTTTACCTAATACTTAAAGACAGAGTGAATGAAATAAAAGCTCCTCTTAGCAGGCAAATGTCCAACTAACAACACGTGAAGACAGAATGACAAATTTAGAAAAGACCATTTCATACATCACACCGTAAGAACTGACTCAGGAAATGGCCACTAATGGATGTTAGGCTCCATTGCACAAGAGGGGATTTGTCTAAATACGACACATCAGTTCTGAAAGAGGTTGCTGTTGCCTGAAAAAGTGTGATTCTCCTCATTTTTGCCTAGCATTCAGATTCAGCTTCACCAACACATTCCTCCTACTGTGATGAAATACACGCATGCAGATTTTCTCAGCACATGCAAGGTCATAGGCTTATTCCTCAGATCGCCCCCTTCACACGCACACATTCATGCGTACATAGGAACTTACAGATAAAACTGATTCTAAATGCTGAGGTGAAAGAGCCAGCTGGAAACACACTTAAGCTATTGGCCAAGCAGTGTTTCAATTGATATAGTTTCTGTGTGATTATTTCAGGTCTGAGCAGTCAGGGTTTTTTATGACCACGTGACTTCCGCCTATAGAGGGTTAGTCCATAGTCGCCATGGCAGGGAATATGGTGGCAGGTAGGTCTGGGGCTAAGAACTTACATTCTCATCAGTAGCCAGCAGTCAGAGAGACAGACTGGGCCTGCCATGGGCTTTTGAAACCTCAAAGGCCACCCCCAGTTACACACCTCCTCCAACTGAGAGCCCCAGGCCCCCACAGATTCAGTGAGTCTGTAGTAGTAGCACTACCCTGAGCAGCCTGGCTCTGGGTTCAGAACCAGGTTGAGAGACACACCCTGAAGAAGGGACCAGAGCCAGGTGAAGAGACACTTTGAACCTGAACCTAGTGCCAGAGAAAAGTCCCCAGACTCTGAAACTAGGACGGAAAGAATGTACTAAGCCCCCAGATTCAGAGCATACCAAAGATATTTGCCCTGGTCCCAAAATGAGAGTCAAAAATATAAAAAAATACCAAAGAAAGACACACAGTTTGGCTCCAGAATTAGAGCCATCTCTGCCCCTGACACAAAACCAACCAATCCCTGAGCAGGGGAAATGGACCAATCACTGCGACCCTAGAGTCTTGGAATTCTTCTCAGGCAGTTACTGTCAGTTGGGAATTCCCCCGCAGGCCTGGAAATCCTCTTACGTTATAGGGGACAGCGAATCCCAAGCCTGGAATTCTGGAATTCCCTTCACTCTGGGGCATCCAATCACAAGCCCAGGGGCTTGGAATTCCCCAAACCTCTTCCCCTATATAAACTCCCCCTTTTCAGGGCTCAGAGTCTGTACTGTGCTGTTCCTGCTGTTGCTGTCGTCGTTGTTGCTGCAGCTGCCACTTTGGATATATGGAGGGATCAGATTAACTCACAATAAAGACTCTGGTGCTGCACCAGATACAGTCTCATAGTGATGTTCTGGGGATCTGAACTTTGGATGTAGCACAAGGCCACACCTCCTAACCCAATAGAGCTGATGAGAGAACACGCATGCAGACATGTGGGCCTATGGAGGCCATTCTTGCTCAAATTACCTCATTCTATTTCCTGGCCCCCATAGGCTTGCAGCCACATCATAATGCAAAATGCATTCATTCTGACTTCAAAAGTCCCCATAGTCTTTCACAACCTCAACAACATTTTAAAGTCCAAAGTTCACATCTCTTGAGACTCAAGACAATCTCTTAACTGCAACTCAATGTAAAAGAAAAAGGCAAATTGCAATCCCTGCCTTAGGTAGGATTACAATTCCTGCAATGAAACATCATTAGCAACAACAGCTTGTGGAAGGAAGGGCTTATTTGGCTCACTTCTCCAGATATCACAATCCAATGGGGGAAGCCAATGCAGGAACTCAAACCAGACAGGAACCTAGAGGCAGGAGCTGATGTAGAGGTCATGGAGGGTCATGCAGCTTACTTTTGTTCTTCATAACTTGCTCAGTCCGCCTTCTTATAGCACCCAGGATCACCATCCGAAGAACAGACCCACCCATGACAGGCTGGGCTCTCCCACATCAATCACTAATTAAGAAGATGACCTACAGGCTTGCCTACAGTCCAGTCTTACAAAGGCATTTTTCTCAATTGAGGTTCTCTCCTCTCAGATGATATCAGCTTGTGTCAAGCTGACATAAAACCAGCCAGCATCAGTATCTACACAAATACACCTCGAACCAAATTTTAAAGTCACAGGATCCAAGACCAACATCAATTGAATTCCTGTATTCCAAAGAGGAGACAAAAATCAAAAGTGAATTCCATTTGCCATTACCATTGTTCCAAAGAAAATTCAATAATTAGGTATTCTCACCCCTGTGAAATGTGTGCAGAAACTTAATGATGAATGTTTTAAGAAGAAAACCAGAGAGATATGAAGATTCAATATAGTAATCAAGCCAATTCTCCCCAAATTTATCTGAAGATTAACACAATTCTTACTTTGAACTCAGCCAAAATTTTTGTACATATGGTGAAACTTATCCTAAAATTCACATGAAAATAAAAAGACCTTAAGACTCACTAGTATGAATAATAAATAAATACAATATTATTATAATTTTACACAATGTAATATAATAGAAAAATGATATTATTGCAACAAATAACATTTTAATATTATTCTAATTATTTTAATATTCTTTTAACTAATAGTTTGCTATGTACTCAATAGCACCGCTCCTCATGGTGTTAAGCTTACTACACAGCAACAAGGATCAAGGCCATATGGTGTGGGCAGATGGACAGAGGTACAGGTCCTGCAGCAGACTGGAGGCTGAAGAAGTAGGTCTTTGATAAACGGGTGCAGGTACTTTTGACAGAGGAGTAAAATGATTACAGTGCAGAAAAATTGTCTTTGCAACAGAGTTGGAGCAATCAAACATTCATAGGACAGTAAAAAAGAGGCAACCATAACAAGGAAGATGTTACTCTCACACTTCACACAAAACATAGAGTAAACAAACAAAGAAAAACCAAATCAAACCATATATACTCCAAACTCCTCTCTCTCTCTCTCTCTCTCTCTCTCTCTCTCTCTCTCTCTCTCTTTATATATATATTTATTTATTATATCCCCATAAAATAAATTAGGAGTGAATATTCATACCTCAGACTTTCTTGGACTCAATACCAAAAGCACAATTCATAAGAAAGAGTTATAAAGTTGGGCCTTTTCAAAGTTTAAAACTTTGTCCTGCTAAAAGGGTGAAAATAAATTACAGACGGGATGAAAGTTTATCCATTACACATCCTACGAAAGAATCTAAAACACAGGGCCTAATTCTCCAGCCGTGCAGCTGCTGTCCCATGAACCACATCTCTCACTATCTGCCCTGCAGCACCACAGCTCCTGCAGGACAACAGGCCCAGTCCCACAGGACAGCACATGTCTCGCTTGGCATTCTTAAGTTCCGAGTCTCCAGATCATGCCCAACTTTGCCATATTCACACCCAATAGTTCAATGGAACAACTTACAGAACTGAAGAAGATATCTATGTGTACTGATTTGCTGCAGAAACCACTAAATGGCATGGGCACATGGGGAAGTGTGGGGAGGGTGGGTATGGAAAGCTTCCCTGCAGCACATACGCTGGGGGTTCTAAAAGATGTCTTATTGTATAGTCAGGATTGAGTCAATCATTCGTCAGTGCCATTTGAATTGTCCCCAGAGCCTCCACCCTCCTTAGAGGCAAAGTAGCGCAGCTGAGAGTTCTGATCCTTCCCCATGACTGGCTGCTCTGGTAGTCAGCCCCATCTCAAATCTCTCCAGGAACCCCAGATAGGCATCATCACATTAGTATTCAGTAACATTCCCTGTCAGAGTCAGGGTCGCTACAGATGGGATGGACACCATGACCAAAATCAACTTGCGGAGGAAAGGGTTTATTTGGCTTATACTTCCACACACTGTCCGTCAAAGGAAGTCAGGACAGGAACTCAAACAGGGCAGGATCCTGGGGGCAGGAGCTGATGCAGAGGTCATGAACGGGTGCTGCTTACTGGCTTGTTCCCCATGGCTTGCTCAGCCTGCTTTCTCCAAGAATTTAGGACCACCAACTCAGGGGGATGACCTTATCCCAAAGTGGGCTGGGCCCTCCCTCATCGATCACTAATTAAGAGAATGACCTGTAGCTGGATCTTAGGAGGCGTTTTCTCAGTTGGGCCTCCCCCATTTTAGATGACTCTAGCTTGTGTCAAGTCAAAACCAGCCAGCCAGCACGCTCCTATCACCGAGAAGAGCCTAGTGTTTTAGAAGCTGTTTCATGAATCACAGACCAGAACTGATTTTTCATTATTAATATACTATAGTAAAGAACTCTAAAGAGTTAAAATGTTAAACAAATCCAACAGTGTAATCAGAAAACAGACAAAAGATCTGCCCTTTGGTATTTCACCAAAGGGATCTGCAGATGGTTCACACATGGAAAGACACTCAATGACATTTGCAAATATTTGGGGCTGTAACCCAGTAGCCCAACATTTATGGGCTGAGCATGTGCAATGCCCTAGGTTCAATCTCCAGCTCTGCAAAGAACACAAATTAAAAACCTACAACAGTACTCAACCATGAAACACCTATAAGAATGACAAATATAATACTAAAAATTACGACAATGTCAGAGGCTGTGGAGGATTGGAGAGAGTGATCATGCAGAGCTGATGGGAATGGAAGATTACACTTCTCCGCAGAAATAGTTTGGGCATTGATGCTTATGTGCACTTTCCATATGACCAAGAAAGAATACCGGGACAGCTGGGAGGTGGTGGTGCACGTTTTTAATCCCAGCACTTGGGAACCAGATGCAGGCGGATCTCTGTGAGTTCGAGGCCAACCTGGTCTACACAGTGAGTTCCAGGACAACCAGGGCTACGCAGAGAAATCGTACATTGGAAACCAAAAAAGGAAAAGCTATAGCTTCAGAGAGTACTGTACTGACTCAGGGCCTCAAATGGTATCAAAACATCTTTCTCAGCATTCTTATTTTGTTTTCTTGTCATGCAGAGTTCTATGACCTACCAAAGACAGAGAATCAGAAATCCTCAGAGTTAGACTCTACGATCTGTATTTTAAAATAAAACGATTTCCTGGAAGAATGTCATAAATATTAAATGTTGGTTAAATGTTTCACTCTTGTGGCAACCTAATAACAAACGTACTGCTGGCACAGACAGCCCTTCTGACTCATCATAGCTGTGACTGTACTGATGGACATGAAACAAACGCTGTGTAAATCTGCTGGGCCTTGGAAGGCTGAGATCCTTGTTCATGTTGGGGTCAAGAGGTATTTGAAAAATGATGCAATACACTTTGGGAAAGTCTGGACTGGTGAAAGTATAGCTTAGAGTCTTTTAGAAAGCATGCCCAAAGAGTGCTAATAAATTATTATATATTAGAGCTAGTTAAGATGAAAATCTTCCACAGTAGTTGAAATAGCTCTGCTCTTAGTTCCACCTTGAATAAAGGGACAGATGATAATAACACTACTTGACCAAACGAGGAGATGGCACAGGGCAAGATATCTATTTCATGGCTGGATGTGGTGCTAGTTTGGGAGAGTGTTGGAATTAAGGGCAGGGTGGTGCACACCTGTAATCCCTGAGTTCAGACAGTAAGGGCAGGAATATCAGAAGCTCAAGCTACATACTGAGTTTGAGTTTAGTGTTGTGATGTTTTACTCTTTTTGCTTTTTGGGGGGCCCACCACCTGCTCCCAAATAAATCACACATGGAGGCATATCCTTAGTTATGAATGCCTTGACTTGTTTCTGGCCAGTTTTTCTTAACTTAAATGATCCTGACTACCTTTTGCCTCTGGGCTTTTTCTTTCTCTATTTCTGTATACTTTACTTTACTTCCTTCTCTGGGACTGGCTGGGTAGCTGGGTGGCTGGCCCCTCTTGTCCTCCTCTCCTTCTCTTCCTCCTTTCTCTTTTCTCTCTCTATTTATCCCCTCTGCCTGTCAGTCCAGCCCATCCTTGCTCCTGCCTCACTATTGGCCATTCAACTCTTTAGTAGACCATATAGTATTTTAGACAGGCAAAGAATAACAGCTTCACAGGTTAAACAAATGCGGCATAAGCAAAGATCACACACTTTCAAATAATTTTCTAGAACAGGTCAGCTTGGCTATGTGAAATAAGATGGTGTGCATTTGTGTGTGTGTGTGTGTGTCTGTGTGTGTGTGTGTGTGTGTGTGTCTGTGTGTGCACGCGCTCTCTCTCTCTATGATAGCCTGGCCACCCTAGCATTAATTTGCTTTGGTTTGCTTATGTGCTCACATTCTGTGTGAAGAACTTTTAGTGCATGCGCTCTTGGCTCCACTCTCCCTGAGTGAGTATCAACACATTGGCTGCGGCTTGTCTGGACTTAAGATTGTAACACAAATCCAGCAGGCAAAAAAAGTTTCCTTTTTAATACTTGCTGAAAAATAACCCACATTCTGGCTTGAGTACCACTGATCAAACTTGGCAACTGTATTCAGTCGTAAATACAATCATAGGGGTAAAGGGACTGGACACTCTGATTGGTCATGTTCGAGTGCCTGACTCATTTTGGGGGTGCTAAAGGTGGTGTCAGCCACCTCTGAGTCACATCCACACTCAGAATAGGGGAGAATCATTGCTGCCCAGAAAGTCTGGCTACCACTGTCCCTCAAAAAGAGACAGGTTGCTGAGCTACAGACACCAGTGAAGTAAGCCATGGTCACCACTTACCCTGGGCATGCATTTGACTTAGGAAGATGGTTGACAGAGGGTACAAATAACACAAAAGTTTACATGGGTTTGTCGCTAAGGAAGGTGCCAGGAGAAGTTGGCAGCTGAGTGTCTGAGTCTAGAGAGACCCGTAGTTTCTGTGAAGTATAAAAAGAGGGGACGAGAGCTATTTGAAGGGGCTTCCAGGTAGTCTGTTTTACAATTTGCTTTTCTTGAAAATGGAGCTTACATCTTATTTTTGCTTCCCTGAAATCCAGCATGGCTCCTGATGTCTTGGGAGCGTTTGCTAAAAGCTTGGTGAATTTGTGACTATCCCATTGTTAGCATTCAGTCTGAATTCCAAAGAGGATCTAAAAGCGGATGTTAAACTTCACTATTCTGAATGGGAAACTAAGACAGAGAGGTTTGGGCACAAAGTTAACTCCTGGCAGACACAGGCAGACCAATCTAAACCCAAACCAGACTGAAGAATGCCACCAGTCTGTGCCTTGCCTGATGTGACGTAAAATGAGAAATAAACTGAAGTTTTAAAAGCAGTATTTCTCCTTATAATGGCCCCAATGTCAGATTTTCTGCTAATGATTTCAGATGTTGAGTGGTAACAAGTTTACCCAACAATGCTGTTAAGTAAGTAAGTCCTTGGGGGAAGATGAGGGAAAACAGTGTCTATTTGGTGAGTTGCTAAGCAACACCACACATGCCAGGAACTCTTTCTGGATTTCCTATTAAAGGTGGAGATGTCCAGCCCAACGGGTACTTCGGTCTGGTTCTGTCTCACCAGTTCTCACTGGAAAACTAAAGTGACCCAGTAAACAGATCTCCAACATCAACAGTGCTAGCACTGGATGCATGAACCCTGCTGTGAGATAAATTTACCTGGGCTCTTCTTACGGCTGCTGCTTGCAAGTTTCTCTGATGTCTACAGCAGCACTTGGACTAAATGTGGGATTTGTACCGTGTGTCCCCAGAAAAGCCCATGATGAAGATAAGAAACCAGGGAGAAAAAACGGCAGCCTCAGGCCTTGCTTGAGCCAAAGCCAGTTGCTCTGTAAAGGATAAACCCATTAAAGTAAACACTGGAAAGAATGAAGACATTGGAGCAGGAAATATGTTCACTGAGGGGTCCTGGGCTCAGGACAGCTAAGACTAAAGATTCAGTACAAAAGGGGCCAAGCGCTGTTTGAGTTATCAAAGCTTCATAGATTCTCTCAAAATTACTTTTCTTTTAAGGTAAACACACATCCACCTCTAAGCTATTTAGATACATTTTCAAGCAATCTGGTTTACTTTTATTGGTGAGGATGTCATTTTCGGAAGAAGGTTTCACATTTTGTTTTAAGTAGTTGACACTGTAAAAACACACAGAACTATTACTAAGTTTATGAACTTGGTGATTTGTTTATCAGCTCTGGGACCTCCCATGATGTGGTCCTACTGCTTTTCCCACCCATTCTCTCTTGTGAATCCCCTCTTGACTTGGAAACTTCCACATTTTACTAGATACTAAATAACAGTTCCCCTTCTGCCGTTATTTAGATTCAGGGTGAGTATCTCTCCAATGAGACTGTAGCATCATGAAAGATCTGCCTATTACATCCTGTCTAAAATCATATTTTTATCATGCAGGTAAAAACATAGAGTTGGACATTCAAAGTAAACAGAAAGTAACCCAATGAATTTGGTTTTTCTGTCCTTCCCTGACTGAGGCACTTTTCTCACCCACGCACTCCTGCTTAAAGCAAGGAACTTCACAGGGACTAGCCAGAGATGCCAAGGACAGACGAGGCAGACACAGGCTCAGCAGTGACCTACTGTCTTCTAGTTGAGGAAAAAAATTTGCAAACCTGAGAGGCAAGATTTCGCACTATTTCCGTGTTCACAGGCACAAGGGAAGTAACTTCCCCCAGGCGGCAGTCACCTGCTTCTAGGGTGCTGATAATGAATTATTGGGGTGTAAACCTAGACTGGAGCAGCCATGAAGTCATCTGTTTCTAGGGTGCTGATAATGAATTAGTGGGGCGTAAACAAAGACCCACTAAAGAAGAAGCACTGCTAAAATTTATTCTAGGAGTGGTTTCTGGGTGATGTCATCACTGGGGCGACAGGATGAATTGTGTGAAAACTTTTTCATCTGAAACATAGTCTTGCTTCTCAAGTTTAGGGTGCCAGAAGCCTCCAAGGAGATTCTGAATTCCAGAGCAAAACTCCTAGAATGTCTGAGTCAGTAAGATTGGTGTGGGGTATGCAAGGTCTCCATTTCTAAGCACCTTAAGGATGGCAACAGTTCTTTGAATCACATTTAAAAATCAATGCACCGGCCGGTGGTGGAGGTGCAGACCTTTAATCCCAGTACTTGGGAGGCAAGGACAGGTGGTTCTCTGTGAGTTCAAAGCCAGCTTGGTCTGCAGAGTTTCAGTACAGGTTCCAAAGCTACACAGAGAAACCCTGTCTTGAGTCCCTGCCCCCTTTCTTTCCCCCCAAATAATCAATGCACTGAACCTATTTTCTGGTCGAGTTTGTGCTTTCTCCTCATACCTGGCTTCTTTGGGAAGATGCCTGTCAAGCAGCTATTCTGTTAACACACTGCAGGTGGGACAACTCAGAAACTGTTTCTCTAAAGGGCTCTGGAAAGATGGGCATCCCAACCTCTCCAGTGGGAGATTGCTGCACCTTTCTTTGTTAGGTCCGTCTTCTCTTGAGACCAGGGTCATTATTATAATCTACTTAACTTACCCAGTTCTTAATTTTACATACAGGAAATACACACAGGGTCAACAAACAATGCTGCACTCATAGAAGCATGATAGGCAGACCATTCTAGAAAAATATTGTAGGGCCCATTATAACTGAAGTGTGTGTACCCCGGCCCCAAATCATATGTTGAATTCCTAAACTCTAGCATCTCAGGATACGACTATACTTGGTCATTGGGTCTTTCTCATAACAACTAAATTTAAATCATACAGTTATGGTTGTCCATAACCACTATGATGATGATGAGGAAGAGGTAGAAGAGAAGAAATCATCCAAGGAAGGATAAAGGGGAGACACAGGCAAAATGGGCCATCAGCAAGTCAAGAGAGACCTCAGGAGAAGGCAACCAACCCATTTTGAGAAAACACGTTTGTATTATTGAACACAGCGTGAGGTAGGTTGTGATAACAGGCCTAGCAAACAAATCTAGGATCAGATCATGCACATTTGTCGGACTACAGGAATTAAATGTTATCTTTTAAGCTAGAACTCCATTGACTCCTTTATGTATCAACGTGGCTGACCCTATAATCTGGAAACAGCGGGAACGCGGGAAAGGGCAGGGGCCATAGCACTTCTGAAGGCTTCCAATCCAGTCTTATCCCCGAAGCTAAGGTGAGGCTGGCTTAGTTGGAATGACAGAAGAGAGGTGGAACTGAGAGAAACCATTTGCTCCAGTGTGGACTGACACCGCCATCAGTGGGAATTAAAAGTGCTGGGTTGTGGTGGCTCACGCCTTTAATCCCAGCACTTGGGAGGCAGAGGCCTGGCCTGGTCTACAAGAGCTAGTTCCAGGACAGGTTCCAAAGCTACAGAGAAACCCTGTCTCAACAAACAAACAAACAAAAGTAGAGTGTTTATCAGAGAAACCTTTGAGGGGGAGACGTAACAAGAAGACCCGCGAGGGACTTAAAGTAGAGGCAGATGAGAAATGTCCAAAGAGAAGCCTTGGAAGTGAAGGGAGAGATGGGAAGTCCCAACCAGGGATGTGAAACTTAAAAGAGATGGGGACACCATAGAAAACCGAGCTTGGAGCAGCAGGCTTAACATGAACCAACTGTAAAGTATTAAGTTGGATGTGTCAGTTGGGCATAGGGAGAGGAAGGAAGAGCTAAACCTAAGGCCTGAGGCAGGATTCCGTTCCCCAGAGCCTAGTCCTGGGTAGGAAATGAGATAATGGTGCAGGCATTAGCGACCCGAGAGTCCCCAAACCTAGTCCTTCAAATCCCCAGGACATCTGGAGAGAGGAGACAGGGGAAAGCACCTAATCAACAGGTGAATCCGGAGAATGAGGACTGCTATGTGCAAGGAGAGGCTTCCTTAGTGAGCTGTTCCTGTTTTTAAATGAGGGGTAGATTTCTTTGCGCGCCTAGAGACTTCAGTTTAAGCAATATTTCACGAGTTCACACTATCCTACGCGAAGGTCTGTTTTTATACTCCCTTTTGTGCCTTGGTAAACCTAGGCAGGGGATGGATAGGGCCTAAGCATTATCTCGAGGTCATGCAGGCACGCACAAATCCAGGCCTCCTTTTCCAGAGGAGCTGGCGGGCCAAATACTCCCTCCTTTCGCGAACCACCCCATAGGAATGTGGGCGCCGCTCTGCACCCTGGCTCCACTTGGAACGCTGGCCCGGGGAGTGCGGGGCGTGCGCTGGGGTCCAGGGCCTTTTCCCTGGCGCCTGAGGCCAGCCCAGGCGAGGCCCGGCCCCAGGAGGCGGGCCGAGGGGGCGGTCGGAGGCGGGGAGCAGGCGGTGGACCCCGGGAAGGAAAGAATATGGCTCCTGCGGCCGAGGGCAGCTGCGCCCCGGGGCGCGCTGGGCGCCAGTGACCGCGATGGTGAACTCCAACCGCGTGCAGCCGCAGCCGCCCGGGGATGCGAAGCGCTCGCCCGCCCCGCGAGCTCCGGGACCCGGCCGGCTGGCTGCGGGAGGCGCGGCGGTGGGGGGCGGCCTGGCGGTCCCCGGAGGCCTCCGGGAGCAGCGGGGCCTGGAGATCGAGATGGAGCGCATCCGGCAGGCGGCTGCGCGGGATCCTCCGGCCGGAGCCTCGGCTTCCCCATCCCCTCCGCTCTCGTCGTGTTCCCGGCAGGCGTGGAGCCGCGATAACCCGGGCTTCGAAGCCGAGGAGGACGATGACGACGACGAGGTGGAAGGGGAGGAAGGAGGAATGGTGGTGGAGATGGACGTGGAGTGGCGTCCGGGCAGTCGCAGATCGGCCTCCTCCTCGGCTGTGAGCTCGACGGGAGCCCGCGGCCGAGTCCTGGGGAGCTACCGGGGCACCGGGCACCCGAGCGGGAGGAGGCGCCGGCTAGAGGACCAGGGCGCACCGTGTCCCAGCCCCGCAGGCGGCGGAGACCCGTTGCACCGTCATCTCCCGCTGGATGGGCAGCCGCCCCGAGTGGCTTGGGCCGAGAGACTGGTGCGCGGGCTGCGAGGTAAGAACCAGACCGCGCCGTCCAGTGAGCGCGGGAGAACTGCTTGCCAGCGGGCTCGAACCCTTGTCCTCCACGTTCCCGTCTCCTCCCCGAGCTCCCTCCCTACCACTGCAAACTCTGCCTGGCTTCCGGTACCCAGCGTGGAATTCCACTGCGCCCTTGGTGCGAATTCGTCGGACGCCTTCCCCTCTCATTAGGAGAGAGCACACTTTGGAAAATAGGAGAAAGCCGTTTTGGGGGGAGTATCTGGGACTTGTAGTGGAAGAAAAGAGAATATTCTAATGCAACTGGTGATAGTTGGAACTGTGTGTTTGTTAAATGTCACAAAACGAGGAGCAAGTTTATTCCAGCTCCCATGATTTTCATTTGGCGGCGATGCATGTCCCTTCAGCCAGTCTAGGAAGGAACCAGTAGTGCTACCCAAGTTTTGAGAGTGATGACCAATAGATGGGCACGGTTGGTTGAGAGGGAGGTTGTTGCTGTCTATAATACAGTACGGTCTGTATTTTTGACCATTTCTAACTCTATACATATTTCTTAAACACTTGCAAAGAAAATATTACCCCTACCCCGCGTGGGTTTAAGGACTGAAAGTATGTTTCAAACTAATGTTCTCTGCCATCGTAACAAGGTGATTGCTTCTCCAGATACCAGCTGGTTAATGTGTCAGCGTTCCCTGTGCACACTCTCCCCAAGGCTGGAGAGGACGCGGATTTTCCAATAGCACATTGAACCCCGTGTTCTCAGTGTTTTGCCACCAGAGGAAAGGTTTCACTAACTCTCAGCCACCTAGTTTAATAACTCTCCAACTTTTAAGAGTTCCCTCCTGGTATTTCTTGTTGTCGTCATTCCCTCCCCTCCCCCTGCCCCTTCTTTGTCTGCAGTTCTCAGTGATGTTGAAGCAGTGTGGTTTAGACAGGTTAGGCCTACTTTTAAATCCTGGTTCTCCTACTGTTTGACCTTGAACCTGTCATTTAACTGCTCCTGTCCTTGAGTTTGAGTTTTCTCTAGAAAAGAAATGGCCAGTGTTGAAAAGAATTAAATGAGCAGACATCTAAAATGGGCAGCACGTCCTTGCTGCCTTGTGCTTCGTGAATATCACACATAATAAAAGTTCATTTAGGCGCTGCTTTTACATATGTGTGCTAGTTAATGTGATGTGGGGCATGGTGAGAAACAAAATATCCCTTTGAGGTAACTTTAACAGATAGAAGAGGGAAACACTAAAGCTTATTTTAATGTCTAGAACCCTGTGAAACAGATTCCTATCTTAAATTTTGTCAGAAGTACTTTTAAAACATATTCACCAATGTGAAGTACACATTTCTTGTAAGTTAATAGATAATGGAAAGTCACATGGTTTTAAAATCAGCTTGAGCAATTGGTAATATACTTAACTTTGAACTGAATAGTGTGAGACAATGAAATAAAAGTATACTATATATATATATATATATATGTCTATTTCTTAAAAAGAAGAATTTCAGTAAACTGACAGTGAGCCATACATACTTGATCAGTGTGAACTTTGTCAAGGTCCTGAGAGAGAGGAGCACTGGAGAGGCCATGGCAGCCGTGAGTCCCTTTCCAGGATGTTGCCCTGTGTACCCCTGCATCTCTTCCCTCAGTAATACCTAATAAACCCTAAAAATAGTGATGGTAATAACAATAATAATAACATAATGGGATGGTGCCTCCATCAAAGCTGAAATTCACAAAGAACAAACTTGAGAAATTATTAATTATAGAAAATTTTGAGCATTTTGTTTCTGTTAGGAAGAAATGTAGTTGACCTCTTGTGGCTTATTAAGTAGGCCACAGGTATTAAATATTAAGCATGAAGATGGCGGACTGCTAGCAGCTATAAAATAAGATTAGTTATAGTAGCATATCGCTATTTCCCAAAGAACGGAGCCCAGAAATGTGCAGTAACCAACAGTGAATGAGACGTGGCCTGCGGGATGACAGTAATGAAAACTGCATATATAACATGTAAATAATCCCCAAGGATCGGCACAGAAAGTGACTTTTGCTCTACTCACAGCTAGTGGGGTTTATTAAGGGAGTTTAGTGAATCTAGATTGTCAGGCTCTCCCTGTCACTCCTCTGGATCTCAGCTTCTCATTTGTAATGGAAGAGTTGGGCTCAGTCTCTGTCCTTCCTACTCCCAGGAACAGTAGGTGGACAGCAAACGGTGTTCCCTGTGCTTTGGACAGTGGGTGGACTTACCTCCTTAGCAGTGAGGAGTTGAGGTTGCAGGACTTTTTAAAGCCTTGTTCTGAGGTACACGGCATCTAACTGGGCAATTAAAATGTATCTCTAAATATTAAGAGGCAGTTGAAGGCTTCTCAGCTACAGCAGAGCCTGCTAGATGAACGGGACTTGGCAGCTTGGCATCCTAAATGGTTTCCCAGAGGTAGATAGTGAGGCAGGGAGACATCAGCCAGGCAGGTGTGGCAGGAGGCCAGTGAAGAGGTGCTGAATGCTTGAACCAGAGGAAGCAAAGGACAGCTGAATGATTCGGTGGTGGTGCCCCAGATACCACCTTGGAAATAACCCTTGCTTTGACTCCTGCTGCCCTGGCAAATTCTCAGTTCTCATAACTAACAATACTGTCAGGAGGGCTGAAGAGTATAATAGAGCCACATATCCGGCAGGGGAGAAATGGATTTTTGTCCACAGCTAGCAACTCCTGTCACATATTGCTAGGGCACAAATGAACATGAGGATTGCTTTTATTTTCCCTGAAATATTCAAAGCTTGGCACTGACGTGTACCATTTGATAAGTGGCTGCCACTCTTTTGTCGCACATTTAACTTGCGTTTCTTCCACCTTCCTTTCTGATGTCTACAGAGGGGCGAATTCAATTATCGGGAAGGTTATTGAGGTTTATAAAAGTCTGACGGTGGCCATACCAGACGGTACCACCCCAAAGTGATAACCAGTATGACTCCATTCTCAGCTGCCGCTTATGATCATTGTGTGCAGTGACTGACCCGGCCTGGCTGGAGTTCCCAGAATCCACTTGTGCTTCATCACCAGCCTAGGTTATCCTAGCTGTGAAGTTTTCAAGTGTGCACAGGGGACCTTTTGCCCCTTAAGTGATATTTGGAGATATTGGGGGCTTTTACAGCCCCAGGGAGGAGGAGCACATGGGAGTAGAGAGCCTTGTCACTTGTTAAGTGACAATGAATTACCCACTGTGTTTAGCACTCTGGAATCCTTTTTTTATGGCCATTTTTTTTTTGTCCTCAGGGTAGATGCTAGCCTCACACCATCTTCCTCCTGAGGGAACCAAGGCTTTTATAGCTTAAATGACTTCCCCAAGGCCGCAACTTTTAAATATTGTAACCAGGATTTAATTACAAGCATTGGAGCCCAGAGCTGTTCTTGCTATGACAAGTACCTGCCGAGCTTATATCTAACTTTAGTCAGAGGTTTTTTCATATTTCCCTGCTTTTTAAATGTTGACTCATCAGGACATTTAGGATTAACCATATCAACTACTCCGTATATCCAGATCCCTAATTCATCTAAAGTAGAAGAACCTTCCTTTTTTAAATTGTGCCAAAGTACGTGCAACATCACATTTACCTTTCTGGCCACAGCTGGGTGGGCATTACATATATTTCTATCAGTGTGGTTCTGTTTAGCTATTTCCTCCCAGACTTTTTGTGATCATGTCCAAGTACACTGCACGTGGAATCAGAATCTGCCCTGCTCTGTGGCTTAGTGTGTGTAGCCTGTTTTCAAGCTCCTCCCTACAGCAGCATGCATCTGAACTTTGTTCCTGCAGATGACTGATTTCTATTTCACTGTGTGTTGCATTTTGCATATTCCTTATTTAGTTGCTGGAGGTTTTTTGTTTGATAAATATATATTTAATATATTTGAGAATTTTTTGCATACATGCAGTGTATTTTGATCATATTCACACATATACACTTATTTCCCTAACTTCTCCCTGATAATGGACATGTTTTGGGTGTCTTAAAATTTTGGTCTTTTAAGACAGGGTTTCTCACAGTACAAGCTGACCTGGGACTTTCCATTTTCCTGCTTCATCCCTCCATGGAGTGGGTACTAGCACTACAGTAATAATAATACCACACTCAGCTTTCTGGAACTTTTTTGAGATCTTTGGAGATTTTCCAAAGTATCTACTTTTCAGTTTGTGAAGGTGGTACCTCAATACAGAGAATGTTTCTGAGGCAGGTCCTAGGCTAGACCTTGTGGGTAGCTAGGGGCCATCCCTCAGACTTGATGCTTACAGCCAGGGCACTGAGTGTGGGGTCTGGTCTCCTCACCATGGAGTCTGTGGCACCCACTATCCAGCATCTGCTCTCGGCTCTTTCTCACTACTCGTCCCTCCATAATCCTGTGTGGAACACTGCTCAGAGATGTAGCTGAGCTGATGGGCAAGCTTTGTCCCCAGGAGACTAGTCTCCACAGTCCTTTGTAGTGTTCCTTCTTCCTTGCTGTGTTGGTTGCCACTCTAGATACTCCCATCCTAGAACCTTCGTAAGGACCAGAGCTACGGTTTAGCCAGAAAGATAGGGGAGTGGCTAAGCCCCTTCACTCACAGGGTAGCCCATGTCCTCATAGGTGGTGGACACATAGGACAGGTGTAATTCTACCCTATCAAAGGGTAGCCAGAGTCTTCCTCCTCAGGATGGGCGCTAAAGGTCCTAATTCTGCTGAATCTGCCTGGTAGAGGCCAAGAGACACCCAGTGTTCAATCATGACCGAGGCAGGAAACAAGATTTTGCAGGTTCCCATAATATTGACAAGGATATCTGAGCCCCAGATGATGAGTAGAAATGTTGTAGGGAGCGGGGCCCCCTTGTTTTCTTTTGTAGGGAGACAGCGGGCTGCTTGTCATCCCAGCCACCCTGCTAGCTTACACCTGAAATAATCACACAGAAACTGTATTCATTTAAACACTGCCTGGCCAATTGTTTCTAGCCTCTTATTGGCTAATTTTTACATCTTGATTCAACTCATTTCTAATAATCTGTATGTCACCACGAGGTCATGGCTTACTGGGAGAGATTCAGCATGTCTGATCTGGCAGCTCCATGGCGGCTCTCTGACTGTGCTTCTTCCTCCCAGAATTCAGTTCTGTCTACTCCGCCTACCTAAGTGTTGCCCTATCAAAAGGCCAAGGTAGTTTCTTTATTTAACCAATGAAAACAACACATAAACAGAAGGACCTCCTACACCATAGAAAGACATAATCCAATGAGAAGAGGGGCCTATTCCTTTGTTTTTTTCTTTTCTTTTTTTCCCTCCCTTCACATTTGGCTATAGGGACTTTCCCTTGGTCTAGAGAGATAGTAACATCCTAAGTTTGATCCCCAGAGTCCATATTTAAAGAACGGAGTGTATGGTGGCAACATGGGCTTGCAGTCCCGCCACTGGGGAAGCCAAGACAGGGCCATCTGGCTCATTTGGTAAATTCCTGACCAGCAGGTGGGATTCTGTCACAAAACCAAGGTGGGCAGTGTACTGGGTGTGTCAACTTTACACAAGTTAGAGTCTTCAGAAGAAGGAGCCTCAGCTGAGGACATGCCTCCATAAGATCCACGTGTAAGGCATTTTTTTCATTAGTGATTGATGGGGGAGGGCCCACTCTAGGGTTGGTGGTCCAGGGTTCTATAAGAAAGCAGGCTGAGAAAGCTGAAGCAAGCCAGTAAACAGCTCCCTTCCATGGCCTCTTCATCAGCTTCTGCCTCTGGGATCCTGCCCTGCTTGAGTTCCTATTCTGATTGCCTTCAGTGATGAACATCAATGCTGAAGCGTTAGCCAGATAAACCCTTTCCTCCCCAACTTGCCTTTTGGTCATGGTGTTTCGTTGCAGCAACTGAAACCCTAACTAAGACAGATGGTAGAGGAGAGGCTCCCGTGGTTGTCCTCTGGCCTTCTGGGCACCCACATACCGACACGGAGACGTTCCCTTTAGCTTTAGTCCACGCCTCCTTCCCTTCTCTCTTCCTTTTCCTTCTTTCATTTGCACCGACCTTCTGAACAGTTTTCCTTCTCATTGCTGCCTTTGTCCTCTAGGGCTTGCTGGGTGTCCTGAAGTTGCACTGGTAACAGGAGCATGTCGTCAATAAAATCACTGAGAGTTGCTCCTGTGGTAGATCCTAGACATGCGTGGATGAATAGTACAAGGTCCCAAATCTCAGACTGCTCAGATTCAAAGTCTACTTTGAAATGTAGTAGTCAAATGTCTACTGAGGGAAACAGCTGCAAATTCGTAGTTACAGTGCTGAGTTGTGGTATGGGACGATCTCAAGGAAGAGGTAGTCTGTCTCTCCCTGTGGAGGGAAATGAAGGTCTTCCTTCACAGGGATTCAAAGTGAACCACACTTTGAAGGGGGAGGGCAGATTCTGTCAGGGAGCAGTAGCAGGAACAAGGCTAAGCAGGCCTGAACATTGCACTGGGGAGCTGGTAGGTTTTCCTGTAGGTACTTGAAGTTATGGTGACTCCAGACATGACTAGTGTAGCCATACGCAGGACTGAAGAGTGCAGGGGATACAGGGAGTGATGGATGGTCAGGAGAGAGCTGGACGGGAAGAGGGTGACCAGAATTGCAGCTCAGCATCTGGGCTGTGACGTTACAGGCCTAGGTTAAAGACAGAGTTACAGCTTCAGGCTTGATATGGTGGTGCATGTCTGTCTTCCCAGTACTCAGGAGGCAGAGACAGGAGATGCATTCCAAGTTCAAGGCCAGACTGAGTTACAGAGTGAGCCCCTCTCAGCGCAGAAAATATTTACAGAAGCAACTCTGTGTGGAGAAGGCTACGAGGAGAACTGTCTGTGAGACGGATCTCAGATTTCTTGTTTGATGCCGTTTGCTCAACTAGAAAGAAGTTTCTAGAGAGAGAAAAAGGAGCATTCATTTGGGGCATGCAAGTCTGAGCCCTCTGTGTAATGTGCTCCTGTGTGTCAACTCATGAACTGGGAAAGTAATCTGCAGCAGGACAATGAATCTGAGGGGCCCTTGTCTCCTAAGATAGACTTCTCTCTACATATATTCAGTGTGGGGGCAGGGGAATTAATGATTTTAATATTTAGGAGGTAGGTAGGGTGATTTAGGAAAAGTAAATACATGATAGTAATAGAGATAAGAAAGGAGGAGACATTTCCTTTTAAGGGCTTGAACTAAATTGCCATAATTCATTGCAAATTTGGCTTGAGAAAAACCTGACATCGTTTTTGTCTGTTTTTATTTAAAGGTCAGGGAATACCATTTGCATGAACTTATGTCTATTCCTTACCGCATGGCTGTCTATATTGGAAAGAATAAAATCACTGACCACATAGCAGTAAAGATGCTAAAGAGACTAGCAGTCACCACGTGGACACTGTGGAGCTGGCCTCCAGAACTCTACCCAAAGATAGAAGAATGGTTGTACTGAGCATGCCGAGCATGCCGAGCCTGATCCTTGACTGCGGCATTAGCCTGTCTTGTAACTTTCCATGTCGTCTAAGTTTGTAAAAATCCTTGATAATAATAGGCTTGCAATGAATAAACATTCCGCTTGCTGCATTTCTTCTGCGTGAGCGAATGCCAGCTCTTGGCAGCAGCAGGCCTGGTCATAAACTGTGTCCAACTTTCAGAGTGTGAAGCCTGTGATGAGTAACATGGTGTCCGTGAAGTTTGGATGGTCATTTTTTAAAAGGAAGTAAAGGAAAATGGAATATCTAAGTTTAATAGAGTAGCGTTCTTGTGTTGTTATAAGGCCTAAAAAGTATATCAACCTTGATGATACCTCATCTCCTCCATACTGTTCCCCTTTCTCCCGTGGCTTGTTTCTGGCTCATGTGTGGCCTGAATTTGGGTTAATGAGGCAGGTAAAATTCTAGAGTGAACTACAGGTAACATGGGGGAACGAGGTTTGTGTCTGTTAATAGCCTAACTGGAAGGATTGAGAAGTTAGCGTTTGGGGGAAGATACTAAGGCTCTCCCCAGGAACCAGCATGGTGACTTATCCACACTGTTCATTAACGGGGGTTTGGACAGCCACCATGCTGCCTGCTGGCCGAATCCCAAACCGGTAATTCTCTCCAGCAATCTCTCCGAGGGTTACATCATCTTTCCTTCACCAGCCTGACACTTACCATCTGCTGGAAATACACAACATGGTTGCTGAGCATAGTTTTTCCCAGAAAGAAAGACAGAGGAGTCACATGAACGGTTGCTGTTAATTTAAAACCATATTAGTTGGCTTTTAAAACACCTGTTAAGCATAAATGGGCTAAGCGTGGTCAGTGGTCACAGTGTTTCTTATAGGACAGAGGTGAGCCCAGAGCGACCTCTCTGCCACCATGCTAGAAGCTCAGTAGATGTTTCCAGATGGAAATGATCAACAACTCGGATTTTGCACTGTTGCAGCCTCAGAGGGGTTTGTCCTGCAGTCACACCATCTCCTTAGCTAGGCTTTCAGGGAGGGTACCGGAAGTATCCTTTACCAACCAGAAAGAAGGGCTATATGATGCTCACAGTTGCCGAATCTTTTCAATTGCCTTCATTTCCCATCCTCCTAAACTTTTAACGAGATTTGCTAATGGTCCTAGAAGCTACAAAGATGAATGAGTTGCCTTGGATCTTTTACTTTTGAGGTGGGTGGGTCATGGTGTATACTAAATAAATTCCCTTCCAAATCGCATGCAGTTTGCCTGCCTATATATTCTTATGTGTTTGTATTTCCCTGTGAGAACTGGCGTAATATTGATTTCATTTTCCCTTTTGCCACTTGTGAAACGTCTTAAGAAAGTTGACCTTGTTGTGTTTGCGTTTCCTTGTTTTAAAGGTCTCTGGGGAACAAGACTCATGGAGGAGCGCAGCACTAACCGGGAGAAATACCTGAAAAGCATGCTGCGGGAGCTGGTCACTTACCTCCTGTTCCTCGTAGTCCTGTGCATCTGTGAGTACAAGCTTGCCCTCTCCAGCGGAAATGTTCTGAGGGTGTGTGGCCTGTCACTGCCACAATGGAGGAGAAGTGTGTGAGCATCAGGAGGTCAAGCCAACAATTTTCTTCTCTGTGGCTTCTGGTTCAGGTTGGGATTTGGGGAAGTCCCCTGCTGACCAGCTTGTTGCGACAGATTTCAGTGTGAGGTGCACAGGAAACCTGCTGTCTACAAAAATCCCAGGTGAAGGGTTTGAATCTTAGCTTCCGTGTCAGTGAATATCACACATCCGTGCTGAACTCTCAGGTGACAGACTGCTCATGGTGGCTCCTGCCTTCCAAAGTCACCTTTAGGATCCTGACAGTTTGGGTCACTGCTTTCCTTAAAGTGCCTTATTTCTCCCAAGTCCTCAACCATCACTAGACTCTAAGGGACACTAGCTGACCTGGTTCATGTCCTCCTCTCTTATTCGAGGATGTTCATGCATTCTCTGGGGAAAGGGGGAGGGAAGCCAGGGCTCAGAGCCCATCTCAGTCACTGTTTGCTTTCCAGTCTGGAAAAGTTACAGGCAAATCAGGTATCCTGAATTGTAGCATATTGAAGCATGGGTTTTTAAAGTGTGTGTGTATGTGGTGTGTGGTATGTGTGTGTGTTTGCATGTTTGCACGCATGTATGCATGCACACGCCAGTGTTCTTGTGGAGGTCAGGGGACAACTCTGTGAAGCCCTTCCTCTCCCTTCCCTTTTCTACGGGTTGCAGTTTGAACTCAAGGCATTAGGCTTGCTCGGTGAGCGCTGTACCTGCTGACCGTCTTGCTGGCCTGGTTTCTGTCATGTCTTCTCTGAGGCCTTTTATGGGTACAAGGAAGCCAGTCTGTGCGGGCTCTTTACTAAACTCCCAAGAAGAGACCTACCTCTTCCAGTGTAGACCGAGAGAGGACTCCAGTTAGGAGCAGCCTTTCCCTGTGTGCACCCTCATCCACTTCCCCATAATAAGCTGGAGGTGAAAAAAGAGGAAAATGTTTTCTCAAGAGTATAATTCACAGGAGAGAAGACCCAGTAATGTTTGCTTAGATAAAAAAGTCTAAATAAGTTTCATGTTATTTCTTTCTGCTTTAATGACCCATTGTTTATTCCCAGTGCTTGGTGGATGTGCCACAATTATTAAATATTTAGCTTAATACCTGCTATGAAGATATTGGTCCCTCTGCAGCTCTGAACTGTAAGCCTCTCGAGTAGCAAAGTGCAATCTGTCAGCAGAGAAAATCCACAAATTTAAAATAAATAACCACAGACAAGCTTTAAAATGACGTTAGTTTGTTTTTCTTTCTCCTTTGGGAGAAGAAAGATTTATTTAGGAAGCAATTTTTAATGAGATATACCTTGTATGCCTTAAGCTCCATCCACATAAGCATCTGATTTATTTTTCTAATGCACGGAGGTTTAACCCCCACGATCCGATTTGAGAGCATTTCTATCGTCTCCGTTCTGATTGTTTCAGTTGTTGACTGAAACCTCTTTCCCATCAAGTCTCTCAGCTTTTATATCACGGCATTCTGCTGTACCTTTTGACTATCACCTGCCTTTCCCGCCAGCCCTGGTAGCCACCATCCTGCTGCTAGGAGCTCAGCACATTGAATTCCTTCTAACACAGTGCGGCCTCTTTAAAGACATGTTTCTAACACTGAAGTGCGAAAGCTGGAGACTGTGCACATTACACTGGAGTTCAGGAAGCAGGAGATGGGACATTCCAGACTTTCGTGTTCAGAGCCGTTGGAGCACAGAACACCAAGGTTGGGTTTGTTCCCAGCACAGAAATGGCGCTTAAATATTAAACCACACTGGCTTCTGCATGAACCTGTCCATTAAAATTATTCAGCATCTTCAAACATTACAGATGTGAGCGTATTTCTAATGCGAAGTACGTCTAGAATTTGAGTCATTATCCACAATGAGCATCATTTGCCAAAACAACCTAAAAAATATTATAGCTTACCAGATTTATCTAAAGCAGAACTAAACGATATGAAGAAAAGTAAGATTTCAGATAGAGTAAGTTTGTGAACGAGGCCAAAGAAGTAAACCTAAGACCAAGAGCTTTAGAAAGCTGACTGGAGTTACACAGCTAGTCATGTGTTCTTGTTTATTATTTAGAAATCTCTTTTTTCCCCCACTATTTCACTATAACCACAAGTTTGTCTGTTTTTTTTTTCCTACCAACTGCTACATTTTTTACTAATTAAGATTATACTCTATAGAGAGAACATTGGTGTAAACAGTTTCTGACTCAACTGTCTGACAGTATCTGGCAGCAGACAGGACAGTCATTGAACATTTCTTGGGCAGTGATAGGGACTGAGTCACCCGATCAGAGACTGAAGATGGTTTCTAGCCTTCGGCTAGGATGACAGCAGTTCCTTGCCAAGGCTGAGTTTTACAAGGAGGAGTAGGCTTGACCTAGAAGGTTCCAGAGCCTTACTACTGTAGGGCTAAGCAGAGGGTCCTTGTCACTCTGCTTCTTTCTAGGTCAGTGCAGGAGCCAGATCCAGGGAGAAGCTCCGTGGTGTGAACTGGAGTGGGACCCTCCTGTTTGTGCTATGACTCTGGGCCCACTCTGTCCTGTGTCTGAGTGGTCCCCTGCATCTGTCATGGAGTGGGGGAGGGAGGGGAGGAGGAAGGAAGGTACTGGCCTGTGTACTGCAGTGTTGATGGACTTTTCTTTTTAGGCCACCAGCTCACAAAAAGTGACATGGAGACTTATTATTAATTATGAAAGCTTGGCGCTTAGCTTAGACTTGTTTCAAAGTAGCTCCTATAACTTATTAACCCATATTTTTAAAGCTACGTTCTTCCCCATGCTCATTACTTCCTCTCCAGTGTGCTCATCCTGCCCCCAACCCCACCTGGCTGGCGACTGTGCCCTTCCTCTTCCCAGAGCTCTCTCTGTCCAAAAGGCCTGCCTATGTCTCCTGCCTAACTATTGGCCATTAGCTTTTTTTTTTTTTATTAAACCAATCATAGTGACACATCTTCACATGGAGTAAAGGAACATTCCACGAACACGGCAGTGCCGTGTGCAGAGCTGCTTCTCATAGCTGGCACGTCGCCCACTTCTGCTCCCCCTCTGTCTTACTCGCTTTTCTCATTCATTAATTCGGAGAGCTTCCTGCACGTTGATGACGACTACCCAGCTTGAACTTAGTAACTGTTTGTTTTGTATTCAGCACCATGCATTTATAGACGGAGTCGCTTCAAATTCGAACTTAGTAACTGTTTGATTTGTATTCAGCACCCTGCATTTCAAATTCGAACTTAGTAACTGTTGATTTGTATTCAGCACTGTGCATTTATAGATGGAGTCTTTTCAAGTAGATTTTCATACTTTATCCTACCACATCCCCCTGAGAACATATGGTGTGAGACAAAGATATAAAAAAAAATTAGGTTCCCTGCGCAATAATAGATCCCGGGACCGCGGTATTATGATTCTACTGTCTTTGCACCTGGTGTAATTTCCTTCTGTGATAGTTATGATTTCTAAGCAGTTTTTAAAATTGCTAAATGATTTAATTTAATATGCATTTGTCTTTTGGTTAGCTAATTTTCAGAGTTTATTGTATGATGGTTTTGTCTGTTTGGGGTTTTTGTCTTGGTTTTAGGAGGTTTTACTCTGTGTTTTGGCTGAAATGGAAGTCTGTCACTTTGGAGTTTCCCATATGACTTTGTTTATTTTTATATTACGTATATCATTCCATACGTTCTGATAATCTGTTATTTAACACATAAGAATTTATGAGAATGGAATCATTGTTTATGGTGTCATTTATCATATAAAGTAATTCTTCAGATCCTGGACTCCCATTCTGCTCTCCTTTGTCAGGTAGCTACGATCACGTTCTGTTGCTGTGTCTTTATTATCACAAAGTAGCCTGGGGAGAAAAGGGTTTGTTTCATATCACAGCTTTCAGTCCATCCTCAAGGGAACCCCGGGCAGGAACTTGAGGCAGAGACTATGGAGGATGCTTTTACGGACTTGCTTTCTGTGACTTGTTCAGTGCTTCCCATATGCCAACCAGGACCACCTGCCCAGTCATCCACAGACACACACAGGACGGACTGATGGAGGAAATCCCTTGCTTGGGTTGCCCTCTTCCCAGGTGACTCTAAAATTTGTGTCAAGTTGACAAAAACTAAGTAAGCCGAGTGTCACTTCACTCTTCTTGGAAAGTGTTTTCTATTGTGTGCACGATTTGATGCATGGGTGTCAGGTGTGGCTGCATGTGAGCGCACTGCGATGCATGGGTGTCAGCTGTGGCTGCATGTGTGCATGATGCGGTGCATGGGTGTCAGCTGTGACTGCATGTGTGCACGATGTGATGCGTGGGTGTTAGCTGTCACTGCATGTGTGCATAATGTGATGCGTGGGTGTCAGCTGTGGCTGCATGTGTGCACGATGTGATGCGTGGGTGTCAGCTGTGGCTGCATGTGTGCATAATGTGATGCGTGGGTGTCAGCTGTGGCTGCATGTGTGCACGATGTGATGCGTGGGTGTCAGCTGTGGCTGCATGTGTGCACGATGTGATGCGTGGGTGTCAGCTGTGGCTGCATGTGTGCACGATGTGATGCGTGGGTGTTAGCTGTCACTGCATGTGTGCATAATGTGATGCGTGGGTGTTAGCTGTCACTGCATGTGTGCACGATGCGGTGCATGGGTGTCAGCTGTGGCTACACATGGGTTCAAAGGACAACCCTGTGGGGCTGGTTTTCTCTCCTGCTCTCACATGGGACCAAGATTGAACTAAGGTCTCTAAACTTGCATATCAGATGTGAAGTATCCCATTCTTTAACTTCATATTAAGTAGGTTTCTTATAAAAATTCTTAAGTTGTCTTTTGAAAACATTTTAAAGCCATTTTTTCTAATAAGAAATTCAGAGTTCCTGTTTTTGTCAAATATGACTGTTTCTCCTTGCTTATGCTTTCCTGTCAACTTTACATTTCTATTTTTCTCTCATGGAATTAGAATTTTTTTCTTTTGCCTCTAGGCATTGAAATACATTCAATAGGTGGCACACTATGCTATATTGCATTTATATTTTAACATTGAGGCTTATAGTTTCTCAACCATGAATAAAATGCTGTCATTGGCTGCTTTGAACTGATTTGTCATTATTTTCAAGGCAGTTTCTCCTAGTTTCCGTGCTGCATGTTCCGTAGCCTGTGTTTTTGGTTTGTTTTGTTTTGCACTTGTGTTTGGGTCTATCCTAGGTCTCTGGGCTGTCCAACTTCTGGGGCCTTGCCCTCTGGGCAGTGATACAGGTGGGCATCCTCTGTGGCAAGGGTCTCAAGCTGGACCAGTCATTGGTTGGCCGCTCCCACAATTTCTGTACCCCTAAACCTGAGCACATCTGTGGGCAGGACAAATTGTAGGTCAGAGGTTATGGACCTATGGTGTCCCAGTCCCTCCGCTGGAAATCTTGCCTGGTTCCAGGAGACGGCCAGCTCAGGTTCCGTATCCCTCACTGCTGGGAGTCTCAGCTAGGGTCACCCTGTGGATTCCTAGGAGTTTCCATTGCATTAGGTGTCTGCCTCATCTCCAAGATGCCCCTGATTCCAGTTGTCTCTTTCAGAGCTCTTTCCCTCCGTCTACCTGATTCCTCCTGTTCCCATCTCCCACCCCTACCTGTGATATCTGTTTTACTTCCGCTCCCCAGGAGATCTATTAGTCCCCCCTTGAGCCCTCCCTGTTATTTAGCTTCACTGACTCTGTGAATTATAGCTTGGTTATCTTTTACTTTGAAGTCAATATGCACTTATAAGTGAGTACATGCCATGTTTATCTTTTGGGATCTGAGTTACCTCACTTAGGATTTTTCTTATAGTTCCATCCGTTTGCCTGCAAATTTCATGATATTATTTTTTAACAGCTGAGTAATACTCCATTGTATAAATGTACCACATTTTCTTTATCTGTTCTTCATTTGAGGGGCATCTAGGTTGTTTCTGTTTTCTGGCTATTACAAATAAGGTGGCTATGAACATAATCGAGTAAATGTCCTTGTGCATCCTGTAGGTATAAGCCCAAGAGTGGTATTGCAGGGTCTTAAGGTACATTGATTTCCAATTTTCTGAGAAATGGCCGTATTTATTTCCATAGCTGCTGTACAAATTTGCACTCCACCAGCAATAGAGGAGTGTTCGCCTTGCTCCATATCCTCTCCAGCGTGAGCTGTCACTTGTATTTTTTATGTTAGCCATTCTGACAGGTGTAAGATGGAATCTGAGTCATTCTTACTTGCATTTCCCTGGTGGCTAAGGATGTTAAGCATTTCTTTGAGTCTATTGGCTATTTGGGATTCCTCTATTGAGAATTATGTGTTTAGATCTGTGCCTCATTTTTAAGTTGGATTATTTCTTATTTTAATGCCTAGTTTCTTGAGCTCTACATATTTTGGAGATCAGCTCTCTGTCTCCATAGACATAGATTATGTCCATATGATGTGGAATTGTGAAGATCTTTTCCCATTCTGCAGGCTTCCGCTTTGTCTTGTTGACCGTGTCCTTTGCTGTACAGAAGCTTTTCAGTTTCATGAGGTCCCATTTATCAGCTGCCTTTCTTAGTGCCTGCACTGTTGGTGTTCTCTTCAGAAAGTTGTCTCCGGGGCCAGTGTGTTCAAGGGAAACCTGTGTTTTAATGTACTTTGTTCTGACATCTTTTGGAAAAATGGAAAATGAGGGGTTAAGAGAAGAAATGGTACACACTCGCAGTCTCTCTCACACGCACGTTTCTGCTCCTGTGTGCGTGCACACAGACATTCATACGCATACATTACCTGGTATCATATAAATGTGTGTTTATCTTCCTTTCCAGTCTCCATCTGAGTTTATTTCACCCAGTAGTGTTCTATCGCAGTCACTTAGCGTGTGAGGAGCACCTGCCTGTAGACTTCCTCCACTGGAGGTGGACAGCACTGTAACTGATATGTTTCCACTCCAGTTCATACTCTGCAAATGTCTTCCTTCACATACATCTCTTCACATGGGCTTCACAAAGAGCTGTCAGTTCTATTATGTTCATTTTCACGTTCATTCTCAGGAAGGTTAGATAATAGCTGTTCAAGATCTGGGGCAGCAGCCGCTTCTGTTGTGAGCCTGGAGGCAGATCCTCTGTGTGGAGCCTGGCTGAGGGTCTCCCCCTGACTGTCTGATGTTGAGCTACCGCTGCAGGGTCTCACACCCCTCCTGCTCTGGGTATATGTAGAAATGTTGTTCCCAGATAACTGGGTCAGCTGTATTTTGACACAATTCAGAAATAGTTCATAGTGGCCGAATAATTTTTTACCTTCAGTGCTAGAAGCATCATCTCCTGATGTCCAGCAGGGGGTGCTACACAACAGTGGAATTTTGTTTTCCTCTGAGTGAAGCCTTGAAAGCTAATACTGATCTTGAATTTCAGCAGCAAACACCAGTGTCTGGTCTGAAGAATAAAGGGAAACAAAGGAGATGCCTTTTAAGTTGTCTATACCATGTTTAGAGGTTTACAATTTCAACCTATCAACACATAATTTCCAACAGCAGCTAGTGGGTAAAACACCCCCAAAATGTCCTATATTAACCAGTACCCCCAAAGTTTCACACTAATTGAGAGTAATCAACTAATCATTTATTTGACCGCAAGGACGCTTCCACTTCACTTGTTTGTGTCTCCTTTGCCCCATGTATTGACTGGATTCACAGGCATTGCTGCTCAGGGCATTGAGCCTCTATACATCCTCTGTGCAAGGTGAGGTGGACAGGCAGCTGTTGTAGGGAATGGGTCCCTTGTTCGTCCTGGCCACCCGGCTAGCTTACACCCAAAGTAACCACACAGAAACTGTATTAATTAAATTATTGTTTGGTCCATTATCTCTAACTTCTTATTGGCTAATTCTTACATCTTTATTTAACCCTTTTCTATGAATCTGTGTTCACCACGAGGTAGTGGCTTACCGGGAAAGATTTAGCATGTCTGACCTGGCATCTCCATGGCTGCTCTCTGATTCTGCTTTCTTCTCCCAGCATTCAGTTTTGTCTTCTCCGCCTACCTAAGTTCTGCCCTATCAGGCCAAGCAATTTCTTTATTGATTAACCAATGAAAGCAATACATAAACAGAAGGACCTCCTACACCAGGCAGCCCCTCTATCCAGCCCTCTGTGCGAGGTGAGGTGGACAGGCAGCCCCTGTGTCCATCTCTCTGTGCGAGGTAGGTGGGCAGGCAGCAGACTTTCTGAGGACATATGAGTCCCTCGTTTGGAGGAAGAGGTCACTTCTTGTTGATACTCGTGTCTAATAACTGTCCCATTGGATGGATTAGCATTCCAAATCCTGAACTAAGACCAGTCTGGTGCTGGAGTAAGAAGATGGCCAGGCGTGATCTGAAGAACGTTGTTTTTATTCTATATATATTAAATCATAGAAGCACAGGTGAGGGACTGGAAGTTATTTGATATACTCTTTGCACAACTGTACAGACAGTGGGTTTCTGTTAATTTCTTGCTTAAGTGATTGTTTGAGATGAACTCTCAAGCACACTCATGTTGCATCGTTATCACCTTCATTCTTTTTTTTATGATCTTCAAAGACATTTTATTGATCTGTGGTCTTATTTCTGATTAGAACAGAGAGAAAATTCTTATTGTCACCCCCCACCTCAGAACATGTATTTCTTTTAGTTTGCTTTTAAGATGAATTTTTTCTTAACAAAATATGAATGCATTTTCAACAATTTAATTATGACATTCCTTGGTGTGATTTTCTTTGCATTATTTGGCTTGTGTCAGCTCTTTGAGTTGATGCTTGCAGAAGTTTAAATAATGACCCCAAATATCAAATATCCCAGTCCTCAGAGCCCAAAAATGTGTCACCTTGCATGTTGAAAGGGACTTGCAGGGGAACCCCTGCTGGCCAGTGCATCTGGTTCTGATTCTATCACCATGCCTCTTATAAGGGCTTTGTGACAACCTTGGGTCCTGCCCAAATAATCCAGGGATTTTCTCCCCATCGCAATGACTTTCATTTAACCTTCATTCTTTTTTAATAATCTTTAATTTGATATGCTGCTTGACAATAGAGGGACCAGAGAGACAGGTTCATCAATCATTTAGAAAAATTAGTTTAATACGAGTTATTCCAGAATCAAGAGATAATCATCTGCGTGTTCATCACTGTGCCCGAAAAGACACAGAAAACACATTCCTCCTCCTTGAAGCTTTTTGTCTTTAGCAGAGCATAGGAATTATTGCATATTACACCTGTAGTCATAATAACTCCAGTCTAAAATGGGACTTGCCAAAGTGCTAGAAGCTTTAATTTTCATGATGTGTACATGGAAGCAGGCATGCCATGGTGCACCTGTGGAGGGCAAACAGCTCCAGTGTTCTCTCACCTTTTCCTGGGTTTCAGAAATTAGACTCATGTCTCCAGGGATGTGTGCTAAGTGTTTTTACTTATTGAGCCGCCTTGCTGGCTCAGAAGTCCCCAGTTTCTAATAGATGTTTGTAGCAGATCAGTTAGAAAGGAAAAATCAGCAGGACTGGACATTGCTTAATTGCTATCTTTGTACTCAGTAGATTTTAGTTATTTTAAATAAAGCAGGGTCTGAGGCTCGTAGAGTACAAACAATCACTCAGGAGGTAAGAAACACGCCCAGCAATGAGACTCCCTACTCCTACGAGCTGCCATTGTGTCCCCTCCACGGTCCGTTCACTATGGTCTGTGAGCGCTGATAGTGGGGGCGTCTCTTGGTTTGCAGTGTTCATACAGGATGTGGTTGATATGTGGGAGGCACATAGCAATCCAAAGTAGTAATTAAAGCAAATTAAACGAAGGGGCCATTTGTAAGGATGTGACAGGTTAAGGGGCCAGCAGAGGGAGAGAGCCTCTTGGGAAAGATTATTGCCTGTAGGTATAGTGGCCATGGACAGAGCAGTACAGTTGTTGGTAAGGATTCTCCCAACACCTGTGGCCAAGCTAACGGATCATTGCACCCAGATGGTCAGTGGATGAGCATAGGGCGCCAGGGGACAAAATAGATTTGTCTCCCCTGACCTATAAAGGGGCAGAGGTCTCAAGTGTCTAGTCAGTAGAGGTTAGCCCCAGAGCTGTGAGTCAGTAGAGGTTACCTTCAGAACTGTGAGTTAGTAGAGGTTAGCCTCAGAGCTGTGAGTTAGTAGAGGTTAGCCCCAGAGCTGTGAGTCAGTAGAAGTTAGCCCCAGAGCTGTGAGTCAGTAGAGGTTAGCCTCAGAGCTGTGAGTCAGTAGAGGTTAGCCCCAGAGCTGTGAGTCAGTAGAGGTTACCTTCAGAACTGTGAGTTAGTAGAGGTTAGCCTCAGAGCTGTGAGTTAGTAGAGGTTAGCCCCAGAGCTGTGAGTCAGTAGAAGTTAGCCCCAGAGCTGTGAGTCAGTAGAGGTTAGCCTCAGAGCTGTGAGTTAGTAGAGGTTAGCCCCAGAGCTGTGAGTCAGTAGAGGTTAGCCTCAGAGCTGTGAGTCAGTAGAGGTTAGCCCCAGAGCTGTGAGTCAGTAGAGGTTAGCCCCAGAGCTGTGAGTCAGTAGAGGTTAGCCCCAGAGCTGTGAGTCAGTAGAGGTTAGCCCCAGAGCTGTGAGTCAGTAGAGGTTAGCCCCAGAGCTGTGAGTCAGTAGAGGTTAGCCCCAGAGCTGTGAGTCAGTAGAGGTTAGCCCCAGAGCTGTGAGTCAGTAGAGGTTAGCCCCAGAGCTGTGAGTCAGTAGAGGTTAGCCTCAGAGCTGTGAGTTAGTAGAGGTTAGCCCCAGAGCTGTGGGAGGGCAGGGATGGAGAACTGGTCTGGGAGAACTAAGAAGGGACCGGGGGTGTAGGGGAACAACAGACAGTCAAACGCAGACTCAGGAGATGCCAAGGCTGTGTAGGGTTCTGAACCCAGTGACCTCAACAGCTGCAAGAGATCATCCAGGCGACAGTCGGGGGTCAAACAATACACACGTCGGAAGTCAGTTCAGTACTCAGTATCAGGCCTGTTTTGTTTCCCATGGGCCAACATCGATGCTCCCTGTTTCTTATGTAAGCAGAGAGATAGGATAACCTAGAGTTTTGGTGGGAGAGGAAAGGCAAAGGGAGAACTGACCTTATGTGAACACTGATCTATGCAAAATTGCTCCTAGCAGGAGCAATGCCTCACAGAGGCCGTCGGCTGTGCAGATGTGTGTCTAGGGGGCAGCTGTGCAGATGTGTGTCTAGGGGGCGGCTGTGCAGATGATGTGTGTCTAGGTGCCCCCTGGATGCTCACTTGGTTCTTTCTGTGTTCCAGTGACCTACGGCACGATGAGCTCCAATGTGTATTACTACACACGGACATTGTCCCAGCTTTTCATAGACACCCCAGTGTCTAAAGCAGAGAAAGCCAACTTTAAAACTCTCTCCTCGATGGAAGATTTCTGGAAGGTATTTATTCATAAGTGACTAAGAGTTTTCTGAATATTGTTTACTTCATGTTGTAAGTTCTGCTCATGAGTGTCTTCAAGAGCTGTGAGTGAGTCATATAGAGTTCCTGGCCCTTTTGGCATTCATTGCAAACATTGGAAGCACTTTGCACAGATGTTTGATACATTTATTAATTCCTAGAGCAATCTTTTTGGGTACATACTAATACACGTGCTCCAGTTTGAAAAACTGGGTAGGTAAATTCAGGGTGCTTACCTTTGTTTGGTCACATGGTTGGAGAAGAAAAGACCTGGATTTTTTTTTTTTTCTGCTTCATTCTAGCTTTTTTTTCATGCTGTCATTCATGATTCTGTAAATGATGATTGAGAATGTCCTATGACATAGGTCCCACGTAGGCAGTTTGGGTGACGTACACTGTTTTACTTTTAGTCATTCGTGTCTTTGTTGATAGTAGCATGTGCCCTCAACTCCCAGAATATGTCCAGCTTCTAATAAGACATGGACACAATTTCAAAGATCTGTTACCGTAAAATTCACCATGGCCTCCCCCTTAATTCTAAGCTCCAACTAGCAGACAACAAGCCATGAGCTAAGCCAGTTCAGATGGTGTGGTGCTCAGAACCTAGGAAAGCTGAAGAGGAAATTTAAAAGGAAGTTATTGTTTCTCCCAGGAGAAGCAATATGGGAAATTCCTATTAGACCCTGAAGTCAGAGCTCTTGGTTCCAGGCATAGAGAAGGTAACCTCCTTAATATGTAAGAACACTTGTTGTTAAAACCCACAGTTGTGCAGTACTGACCTTGGCCCTGCTCAGTGCGGCCGGCCTCTGTGGATGCACGGAGAATGACTAGATCTGCTCCCCGCGTAGGAAGAGCCTTTTGAACGTGAACCTTCTCACCTGCACCCTTCCATGATAATAAAGGCCAAGCCCAGAAGAGAAGGGGCGGGGTTGAAGGACTCCACGAGTAGCGAAATAATCCAGGTAGAAAAAAGATCCAGCAGGAGAAGGTCATTGGCACCCTTAACTTTTCATTCCTGAGTTATGGCTATGTGGGATGCTGTTTTTCTAGGGGAAAGTGAAGTTAATGGTCTTGATGTATTTAGAAAACATGCTCGTCTCCACCATTAGTTCCGGCACGTTGATACTGTGTCAGATGCATGACCAGAAACGGGTGAGTTTCCCAAATGTGGGAACAGCTTAGGGAGGCCTATGCAAGGGCCCACATCTGACAAATGACAGCAAGGTCCAAGCCCAAATATTTCTGACCATGTGGCCTATGCTGTAGCTCTATGGGCTCAAAGGCTTGGTGACGTTTCGGTTCTAACATGCTCCAGGCAGAAGCCAGCCGACCTCTGAGTGGACCCTCTCCAGAATCCTTTGTTTCAGTTCGCAGAAGGCTCCTTCCTGGACGGGCTCTACTGGAAGGCGGAGGCGGGTAACCACACGCAAGCCGATAACCGAAGTTTCATTTTCTACGAGAACCTGCTGTTAGGAGTGCCTCGTCTACGCCAGCTGAGAGTCAGAAACGGATCCTGCTCCATTCCTCAGGACTTGCGAGATGAAATTAAAGAGTGCTATGACGTCTACTCCCTCAGTAGTGAGGACAGGGCTCCGTTTGGACCGCGAAACGGAACTGCGTAAGTGGCTGTGACGCATGTCCAGCCGGTGGCGCCCATGTTTTTATTTATTCTCTACAAAAAGATCCCTCCAATAGGCCAGGGGCAAGCTGACCTTTTCACCTTATTTTCTCTGACCTCTCTTCCCCTTTTAGTTTCTACACGCACATTTCAAAAAGACTGAATTGTCTGACATATAATCCAGGAAAAGGACAGGTGGGCCGAGCCTTTAGAGGGTCTAAGATGCTTCGGTCTTATTTCTTTTTAGGGCAAACAGGATTGTCCCTGACTCGTTTTAGTAGTTCTTAGAAACATGTTTTTGTTCAAAATGTAATTATTTAAGGTGCAGACTTAGGGGTCCTGAAGAGATGGCTTGGTGGTTAAGAGCACATACTGTTCCCGTGGGCACAGGTTTAGATACCAGCACTGCTCCCAGGGGGCCTGCACCTGTACCTACTGTTTCAGGGAAGGAGCTTATGTCCTCTTGCATGTGGCACACATGAACACACAGTCTCTCTCTCTCTCTCTCTCTCTCTCTCTCTCTCTCACACACACACACACACACACACACACAGACACAGACAGACACACACACACACAAATAAATAGACTCTTTAAAATAGATTTCTCCATCACACTATTTACATTTTGTTTTATTTATTTTTTGTCTCTTTTCATTTATTTTCCCTTATGTTTATCCTGCTCTTCCAGAGTATGATTGCTGGAATGCAGATTTGTAATTCCTTTTCTGGAATATCACTTTGTCCCCCATTGATAAGAGACACTGATAGAGCGACTCTATGCCAGACCCTATTCATAGCTATATCTCCTCTCCACCCTATAGAGTCCCTCTAAGTTTGGTGTCATCTCGTGTCATAGGAAACAAGGAGAGAGAGTGAATGACTTAGTGCACGTGTCCTTCTTGTTCGCAGTTTTCACTGGGGCCTTTGAGGGATGTAACCCTCAATCAGTCATCAGAAAAGGTCCAGTGGGAAGGAACATGGTGCTAAATGTGTCTGTTCTATGGGCAGACAGCTCTAGACTCTTAAGCTCAAACACTTTGGGAATAAATCAAATTTACTAAGCATCAGGGCCCTACTTACCAAACTGAGGCCAGTAACTGTGAGGGTTCACTAAGAAAGCAAATAAAAGCGTTTTTCCCAGCGATCATTTTTACATATTTTATCCCAGCAGGCGGCAACTGTCTTCCACTTTGTGACAAGGCTTTCCCTGGTTTGCCCTGCTGTTTCTGTTTGATTAGGTGGATCTACACAAGTGAAAAGGACTTGAACGGGAGCAGCCACTGGGGAATCATTGCAACTTACAGTGGAGCAGGCTATTACTTGGATCTGTCCAGGACCAGGGAGGAAACGGCTTCTCAGATTGCCGGCCTCAGGAGGAACTTCTGGCTGGACCGGGGGACCCGAGCAACTTTCATTGACTTTTCAGTGTACAACGCCAACATTAACCTGTTCTGTGTGGTCAGGTGTGTGCTGTGGGCTTTAGCCTTCCTATTTCTAGGTAGTTACCCGTATATCCGTTTCTGGAGATGAACGGGAGAAACCCTTCTTGCAGCCGGCTGGAGGGGGGGGGGATTACCAAGAATCAAGGCTGAGACCCAGGGAGGGGTGGTAACTGCAGGTTCGGTGAGATGGATATTTAGAGAAGGGGTTTAAGATCCTTAAATGCTACGACTTGACGAGACCCTTACCTCTGGTCAGGTGTATCTCTTTTCTAGACTCTATCCAGTCAAAGCACTGTAGGTAGGATCTGTTGTTGAGCTGCTTGTTTTTACTGTTATCTTCAGCCATTATAAGGATGGCCACCCTCCATCATCAAGTCCTCTGGCTACCAGTCCTTGGCTCCTCTCCCTGAGTGTCCCCACTTTTGTGGTTTAGACTCGTAAAAGACACATCAGGTTTGAGGTGTGGACCGTGCTGCTGCCATGGGCACTGTTGGAGACTGTCACAGCTGTCACAAGGGCTCTGTTGCCTTGTCCCACTCTGCGTCCAGTAAGCTGCTCTTGGGCATACGGGGCCAGTTTTTGTTTTCAGCTATGCAGATGTGTCAGAGAACAAATCATAGAGCCCTGCACTTGGAAAGCTTGCATCCAGCAAAGGTAAACAAAAGAAACAAGTTGTGTAGTATGGTAAATTGTAAGTGCTATTTAAAACCAAGGGATAGAGCAAGGCAAGAGTTAGTCTGTGTACACTCTCCATGCCCTTCAGTCATCTGCATATACATCTCCACAGGAAGTAGGAGCAGATTCTCATAATACTAGTGTTTTGTAATAATTTTCACATTAAATTCAACTCTGATTTAACAGGCAATTAGGTTTTGCCAATGCTTGTATTTATCAACTTTTGCTGAACATAGTACTTCTTTAAACTAAATAGATCATTTTGTTAGAAATGAATGAGATGAATGAGAATTAATTATAATTGCCATTAAGCTTTTCATAATGATCCCAGTGTTAATTTGAAGAGGATTCTAGCTAATAGACGGGCTACTCTGGCTCATTAGAAAATGTTTAATTTCAGGATGTCTTCAGTTTGTTGTTTTGTTTTTGTTTTATTTATTTATTTATTTCCACATCATCCCTAGAATTCTAAGATGGCCATCAGGGCAGTTACTCCGTTTCTTTCTAAGTCCCTAGGTGGTTAACAAGCCTGGAGCCTCAGTGGGGCAGAGGTGCTGTGACGCACAGGGGGCTCTTGCTTCCCTCTTGCTCACACTAAGGCTGAAATGAGACCCATTGCTTTTAGAATGGTGCTTGACATCAAATAGGAAAACTGACAGTGAGCTGACAGGAATTCCCATCTTCCAGCGTCCTGACTTTGACTTGGTCTCGAGGTTTGGCCGCTGTTCTGTGGGTGAGGACATTGTGATGCCAGATATGTGACTGAGGAGACATTCTCCTTATGCGGAGGTCGTTCTAGTTATTGAATCACTGAACCATCACACTGTGACACCTGCACAGTGGGAATTTGACAAGAAAAGTCTGCAGCTCAGACTGTTTAATTTCAGGATGTCTTCAGTTTGTTGTTTTGTTTTTGTTTTATTTATTTATTTATTTCCACATCATCCCTAGAATTCTAAGATGGCCATCAGGGCAGTTACTCCGTAGTAACTGTAGGGGAAAAGAAACAGCACTAACTGTATTAATATAGAACAGGGACGGTCCTGTTCCAGACAGCAGGTGGTGTTGAGTCATAGATAGACAACCTTTTGGAGGGAAAGCAGATAGCAAGCTGAAGAGCTCATTAGATGTTACATAGTTGCTGAATAAATGAGGAACTCCAGAGTCTTACAGTTCTAAATGCATGTCCTGAGTCCACCCAGGTCATCCATGTTTCCCAGCTTGAGGTAATTGGTTGTGACCGTAGTTTTCACCTCACAGTGCAGGGACAGAACATGCTTCCTTTCCTGATTCTCCCCCACATTGCTATTTTAACTGTTCTTTTTGCAATGCAGGTTACTAGTGGAATTCCCAGCAACAGGGGGCGTGGTGCCCTCTTGGCAGTTCCAGCCTGTGAAACTGATCCACTACGCCACAGCCTTTGATTTCTTCCTGGCAGCCTGTGAGATTATCTTTTGTTTATTTCTCCTTTACTATGTGGTGGAAGAGATACTGGAGATTCGGATTCACAGACTACACTATTTCAGGAGTTTCTGGAATTGTCTGGATGTTGTGATTGTTGTGGTAGGTTGGAAAGAAATGTGGACATTCCTGCTATCCCTCACTTCCTCTGTCTCCTAACTTCCCCGATGTCTCTCTTTCATTTTCTCTCTGTATTCTAAAAGCTTGTCAATTTGCAGTCTTTAATCTCAGTGTTGGGGATCTTGATATTTCTAGTAAGAATTCTAATTTTTTCTGTTATATTAACTTCTGTGTTACACCTTTTCATTTCTCATTTTGTATGAGGAACCTTCCTGACTATATAAAATGGATGTTTTTATTGAACTCTGACTTAATTGAACATATAAGTAATTAAGTTGGTGTTTGATATGTCATATGAGATTTGTAGGCTAAAACTATGGGGTGATTTTTTGTAATAATACTTTTCTGCTAGGGAAAATTGAGTTTTTTGCAAATATCAAATTATGACAAGAAGAAACTGTCTGAAAATTCTTGTGTAATGCAGAAGACATCCTGTAGTTTGGGACTCCCGTCACACAGTCTAGAGGAAACAAAATTCAAACTGTATCCATCAGTCACATCCTTTGCTTTCTTCCAGAGCCCTTGGTATAAACATTCATTTTTCTAAGCTTTTCCTTTTTCAGTAGCATATAAACTTTTGTCTCTTATATTTTTAAGTTATAACAGTGTGCCTATGCTACGGACCAGCTCAGGGGAGCCACTCAGACCGTGAGGGAACAAGACGAAGGATGGAAGATTTCAGGATATGGCGGAGGAAATTGACAGACAGTCACTCTCAATGTATTTTTGAAAATGCTGCGATTTTACTTTTTTCAGTGCAGGATTATATATTTTTTACAATCAAAGAACTTGGCAAAGGCATACATCATCAAATCATAAAACAGAAAAGAACAGCATAAAACAGTTTACAAAAAGAATCTTTGAAGATGCTTTGACTTGGGCACAAGGACTTCTGCTCTCTCATATTTTGTAAAATAAACTCTTTTTTTCCTGCCTACAGAGATACTATTGCCCTTGAGCTAGACTATCTTTATCAGCTTGCACAGGTGGCTGGCTGGTTTGAGCTAAGTGACCTTGTGTGCCTGGGTGAGAAAGAAAAAGGCTACTATCTCCCTGGGAAAGCTTTCTGCTAGGAAATATCTAAGACATAGTCTCGAACCTCTCTGAAATTCACTCCATATTACTAACCTCAACTCTCCTCCCTTCTCAATTCTCAGGCTCAGATATTGTCAGCTTAGGTTAGGTCTTTTTCTTCCCACGAGAAAGGTTTCATCGGCCTTCTGTTTACAATTGCACATACTTCCCAGGCAAATGCCTAAGGCTTCTAAGGTTTTTCCTGGTAAAATTAATTCCTTTTGTTCCACATCATCAAGGAATTGTCCTAATGATGACTCTGTCAATTCCCAGAACTGGCTACTTCTTTTAAGGCTTTAATTAATAGTGGGGCAGAATTTAAAAATGTCCTTAGCAGTCTTGTTTGTATCCACAAACAAGACTGGATTAGTCTGATCTGTTAGCAATATGCAAGGATCACAAAGAATACAAAGACAAGAAAAAAGACACACATATATGGCTCCAAATCGAGTCAGTACAAATGGTGACTCAGGTGGCATCATACCACAACTGATTGCCAAGGGACTGCCTGGAACACACAGCTCCAAGAATCCCAATCCTCCGGCAACACCTGCCTGCCCAGTCAGCATTTCTGCTACACTGGCGAGACAGCCGTGGATGTAGCATGCCTAATTATCATATGTTTAAAGTGTCTTTGACACAGCTGTGCCAGGTGCCATTGTGTGTCCAATTCCCACTGTCTCACCATTCCACAAAGCTCTCTGACATCTCGCGAGGACTGCATTAACCAGTGAGCAGTCTCCTGTCAGCCCTCTCCCTGACAGCATTCTTTCCTCTTTCCAAGTTAAAGTTACTTCACCGTTGTGACCCATTTATTAAGTCTTTATCAAGTATTGTCCACTAGAATTTGTTGGTATAATACGGAGCATGTTGTTCATGTGTGAAGGAACAAATACTTAAGACACGAGAGGAAACCGTGTGAGCGGGCACTGCGTGGCAACAGTGGTATTAGCACCAATGATAACAATAGTAGGAAAATGGCTTAGGCTTTAAGACCAGTGTGCTTAGCACATGCCCAGACGTCTCATAGCGGAAGGCTTATTCCAACCATACCTTGGCTCTCTCCTTTGCTCCGCCCCCTTCTTACTGAGTCATGTACTTGTGTGCTTCAGAAAGCGCTTCCACTTGAAATAGAACAGGGCCCGAGACCCACCGGACGCCGGCGCCACCCCCACTCCTTGGTGTTCTTGTCATATCACACGGTTATGCATGGCGAGGTAACTATCTGAGCCACGTGTTACTGAAGTATTAAAACCGAGCAATGTTAGACAAAGATCAGTACTAAAGGAAAGAAGAGAGGCAGCAGGAGTCTAAATTATTGTTCGGAATATTTCTGTATCGGTGCTGGCAGAGTATAGACCACATACATTCACATTATTCTACAGGGCAAGGCTTGGAACTTGAACGTGAAAAGTTGCCCTTTGGCTTATATTTAGTTATATTCAGGTTACTGAGAATAGAACTATCAAAAAGCAAGCACTATATGGAAATTAATTTCAGTTTTTTTTTAAACAAATACTACAAAAATTAGTCAATATTGAACATTTTAAATCTTGAATGCTGGTCAGTCAAAAAGTTAACTGTGTTCCCTGATTTACCGAATGTGTCAGTAGGTATAACAGGTATAGCCATGGGAACAAAAACCTGCATAGAATTTAAAGGAAACAGTTTAGTAGAATTCTAGCTTTTAGCATTCAACTATATTTCTATTTACTAGATAGACTGTAAACATAGGTACTACATGTTACAAAATACTTTTAAAGTCTACCTAGCAAGGAAAGTGTCTAGTATTATAGTTCAGTGGTTCATGTTCATATTTCATATCAAATGGGTTTGCTTATCACCATTCATACCAGTAACATGCTTCCTAACCACGCACCCACCCAGAGATTGCCAGGTTTCCCCTCCTACACCAGTGAACTGCATCACACACGCTCTGCAGACCTCTGGGCTAGTTGCTGATGCAGAAGTCAAAAGTGGCTTTTTTCTCTCCACAGCCATAGCATTGCGCAATCATCTCTTTGAATGCTTATCTCTTCCAGCTTTTAATTTTACTTTAATCTATGTGCTGCCAGTACTCAATTCAGACACTTGGGCTTTGATCAGGTTCATCCAGGTCTCCTTTGAAAGCTTTGCTGCCTACATAGAGGGAGAGGCATCCCTGCTGGCACACCTTGCTCCCCTGGGTCAGGAGCGCTCTGAAAGAAGGCCAGGGGTCTTGTTTTACCCAGGTGAAATTTAAGTCCATGTTAAAATTATATATACACCCAACATCTTGCAACCACGCTGATATGGTTTCCTGTGTCTTCCTGTTCTGTTTCTCTGGCACATATACTGTAGTCTCCAGGCTTGGGTCAGTTAGCTGGCTGCTTGTCCTAGCTCATTATCTTTTGGAATTACTGGAAAAAAATACTTTAGAAGTCTAAATTCAAATAATGTTGTTGGCTTGGCTTCACTGAGTGAAAACAAGTCATTTATTCAACAAAGATTCCAGGTACTGAGCTGTGCTCCAGGTCTTAGACACTGAGATACACAGGCCACCAACCCTCTGCCCTCTCTAAAAATCGTGTTTTGGTTTGGGAGGAGAAGGCCTTTTGTAGATAGAAGTGGGAACTACAAAAGATGTGAGTGTTCATACATGCATACTCACAAAAATTCTCCTTTTCTCTTTCCCTATTTTGAAAGAAAACTCAAGGAAAGTCAGTGTGTTAAGGTGATATTGTTTTTGTTTGTATTAAAAACATCTTAGTTGGGTGATAAATTATCTGAGATTTAGATAAAAGATTGCTGGATTTGCTCGAACAACAGAAGGGCTTCTTCACCTATTTCTCCCGACATAGTCAGAGCATCCAAGAGTGTAAAGTATGAAGACCAGCAGGAGGAGATACGGGGCTCACTACAGAGCCTTCCTGTGTGGGAAACAGGATTGTGAGTCTGGTTCTTTAGCTGTGATGGGCAGCTGGGCAAAAGAAGACCTTCCCTTTTGCGTGTGAGCTTATTTTTGTATGATCTCCTCTGCATACATACATGCACATACCTGTGCACATATTTTCAGTTGATAAGGGAAAGCCGGCTGTGTATTGTTTTTGTATTTTAGCGGATGACTTTGATGAGTGCTATTAGGTGAGTGATATGGTTAGGCCTCCAATCCATATGGAAAACTAGTCATTTCAGGGTGGATTATCAGTTTCTAAAATGATGTAATAAATATAAATTTCTTATCTTCCAGTTATCCATAGTGGCTGTGGTAATTAACATTTACCGAATGTCAAATGTAGAGGGTCTGTTGCGGTTTCTCGAGGATCAAAATACTTTCCCCAACTTCGAGCATGTGGCATACTGGCAAATACAGTTCAACAATATAGCCGCTGTCAATGTATTTTTGGTCTGGATCAAGGTAAGTTATATCACATTTTTCATATATACATACGTACATATATATACATATACATAGATAGATAGATAGATAGATAGATAGATAGATAGATAGATAGATAGATAGATAGATAAATCACACGGGCCATTCTCTTTTGGTGAGGTTGACCTGGCCAGGTCAACGTGGCCAGGTTGATGTGACCAGCCAAGGTTGTTGAATAGTTTACATCACGTAAATGGTGGCTTCTGTGAATCTTCCTGTATCTGTGGATGAGATGACGTTGGCTGCTGGATTCTTTTCAGATCTGGGGAAGCTCTGCCTAGCTGAGATTGAATCAGAGGCTCTTACAGTTTCTTTCCCACTCGTTCTCTGTGTAAATGGCAGGGCGTCTTGTGGACAGTGAGGCCGGATTCTGGACAGACATAAAACTTCAGCCATTTTGAGGCAGCTGCCAACTTGCCACCAGCCCAGGTTCTGTGACTGTGCCGTGCAGCCGTGCAAACGTTAACTCCCGGTCACATGTCCAGTGCGCATTTAAGCGAAGATTTTAATATAATTGGAATTTCACCTCCCCTGTCCCCATAGCCACATTTTATCTACGTGTTGCTAATGGCAACTGTTTTAGGACCATCACAGCGGGTTCTCAGAAGCAGCTTCCAGAGAGGGTACTTACCAGCCGCGCTGACCCTGAGAGAGCTGGGGCCGCGCTGACCCTGAGAGGGCTGGGGCCGCGCTGACCCTGAGAGGGCTGGGGCCAACCCAAATCATGGACCTCACATTGTGTTTCTCATGTTGCCATTGTCCTGACTACCACTGTGTAGGGTAACTCTGACATGGCAAAGATGCACCAAAACTATTTTCTGGTTTAGTTATTGTTACTGCTTTTTTTCCCCTCTTCCAGTTAATCTTTTGGGGGACATTATCATTGTATATCAGTCACATTTAAGCTTGTTTTTATTGTATTGTAACTGATATAGAATGTGAACAACATGAGGCAGAAGCTTTGTTCTGCTCACTGTGACATTCCCAGCCCTGAGGACAGTAGCTAGCATGGGCTAGATACTCAACAAATGTTTTACACTAATATATTCCTAGTACTAAAGACAGTACCTAGCATGAACTAGGTGCTCAAATACTTGACACTGTTACTTTCCCAGCCATGGGGACAGTACCTAGCATGAACTAGGTACTCAAACACTTTATATTGCTACATTCCCAACCCTGAGGAGAGTACCTGGCATGGGGTAGGTACTCAAATACTTTACACTGCTACACTCCCAACCCTGAGGACAGTACCTAGCATGGGGTAGGTGCCCAACAAACACATTTTATAGTAAGATAGATGTTCCTAGACTTGAAAGAGAAAAAAAGTAAATAATGTCTCCCTATTTTTTAACTATGATAAATGTAAATTACATAATACCATGTTCTCCCTTTTACATGCTTGCTTCAGAATCATGAAGTATCCAGCAGTGTTGTATCTATGACTACTGCACATCCCCAAACATACTTGCAATCCCAACAGAAAATGCTGTATCCCAACTCATCAACTTTACATTGTGTTTCATGTCCCAGTGAATTTGACTGTTCAAAGTACCTCAAGTAGATGAAGGCATACAACTTTTGAGGTTTTACATCTGCCTTATTTCACTTAGCACACTCTCAAAGTTCATGCCGTGTGACATGATACATTAAACTCCTTCTTATGGTAGAATAGTTCCATTGTATGTGTAGAGCACATTGTACCGTCCATCCATCTACTGACAGTTCCATTGTGTGTGTAGAGCACATTGTACTGTCCACCCATCTACTGACAGTTCCATTGTATGTGTAGAGCACATTGTACCGTCCATCCATCTACTGACAGTTCCATTGTGTGTGTAGAGCACATTGTACCATCCACCCATCTACTGACAGTTCCATTGTGTGTGTAGAGCACATTGTACCATCCACCCATCTACTGACAGTTCCATTGTGTGTGTAGAGCACATTGTGCCATCCATTCATCTACTGACAGTGCTCCTCTGTTACAGCTCTTCAAATTCATCAGCTTTAACAGGACCATGAGCCAGCTCTCCACAACCATGTCTAGATGTGCCAAAGACCTCTTTGGTTTCACCATTATGTTCTTCATTGTTTTCTTGGCATATGCCCAGTTGGCATACCTTGTCTTTGGCACTCAAGTTGATGACTTCAGTACTTTCCAAGAGTGTATGTAAGTATCTGTGAAATAAAACAGAAAAGTTTTTTTTCTATAAATGTATGAAAGTGTCAAATAATATTTTTCAAATTTATTTTAGAATAAGTTCAGTCAGAGCTGGCATAGCATTTCTAATAGCAAGCTAATGTTCTTGTCACTATCTGACTAGCAAATGTTCAGAATAAAGACACTTTGAAAACTTCTTCTACAAGCATTGTCCCAGCAAAGGACATACAGTGTTTGGAAATGTTGATTCTTAGGGAAACAGCCTTCAGGTAGGGAGACAGTGGAACAGCCATGAAAAGACAGTGTTAGTCCAAAGACCGAGACATTCTCAACACCCAACCCAGGTGGGAGTTTTAAATGGCCGTTTACAGGGAGGTGCACATGTGTGGAATGCTTAGCCCTGGGTTCCACCCCAGGGCTCTGTCATATAAGGAGGCCATTTGCCTACATTTTCATTCCTCTTGAACAATGTTTCCTTGTATCTTAAATTTCGACTTCTAAGCAATAAAACATATTTCTAATATTGTAGAAAAAACTAAAACAATTTACAAATCTTCAGTCTTTTTCCAGTGTCCCCAAATATACCAAAAAAAAGTCATCAAAACGAAACAAAAGCTCCACAATATTCTGAATTGCAGTTATGTGCCAGAGTTGCTAGGTGGTTAGGGAAAGAGTGGATCATAACAATGGACTTGGTGTGGCTTTGGGAATGGGGATTCCTAGTTAATCTTGCGTATTGATGAAAGCCAGGAAAAGAAGTGATGTCACTGACAGCGTCTAGCCATTGTGACCTCACTTTCAGTAACTGTGAGAGTGCTGGAGCTTTGAACCCCACAATTTTGTCCATCTTTCAATATGTGCATTGTCATTATTTTTGTTTAAAGATATTTTAACTTCAAAGCAAGCGTGACTATTACAAAGATTTGAGTTACCAGGTTTACCTAGATTATATATTTTTGCTATACAAATCATCTAATAATCAGATTTAATATTGAGTAGAAATGACATATATAATACGAAACCATGTTATTCTAAAAGGCATCATCAACTGACAAGGCTTTCCCAGAGAGGCCGACAGTTTTCAGTTTCTTGGCATCTATCTCGAACTTCTCAAACTGTCCCAGCATAAATGTGCGCCCACAACTGGACCAGGCTGGTTTTGCATTGTGTTCTGTTTTGTTTCCATAGCTTCACCCAGTTTCGCATCATTTTGGGTGACATCAACTTCGCAGAGATTGAGGAAGCTAACCGCGTTTTGGGACCACTTTATTTCACTACATTCGTGTTCTTTATGTTCTTCATTCTTTTGGTATGTATATGTACATATATGTATTTTACAGTGAGGTGATTTAAACTTTATGCTCTTAAATCACCACCGTCTCCTTTCTCTCACGCGTGATCACCTATCATTTTAAATAAATACATGGAAAACAGAACAATGTTGATTCTAGAAAACTTATTATGTTCATTGATTTACAGTTTTCAGACATAATTGTTTTTCCCATGGTCTTTCAATCATCTATATATGTGTATCTAACCATTATAAAATAATTACGAGTGCAGGTTTATCAAGTTCCTAAGTGGCACTTTGCCTCCCCGGTAGGACGTGCTTGCCTGCTTACACAGTGCATTGTCTCTTACTGCCACCTTTGTCACTTGCTAGTGTGATTTCTGTTCCCCCTTTTTCTTTGAGAAAATAGGAATTTACAAAGCAACTTAGAAATAGGACATCAAGAGTCATAGTTTGATGGAGGCTAAGGTAATATTTCAGCTTTCTCACAGGGCACAGGCCTAAACACTGTCAGAAAGAATATGTGTGTATTAAACTTATAAGCAAATCTAACAGCAATTAGGAATTGTTCCAAGAATAATCTTTCAGTCTCTTGATTTGGAACAACTTTACCATTTACTTTAAGTAAGATTTTTTTTAAGGTGTTTTCTTCTTTTCTTAAGATTTCTGTATTCTACTTGTCCACTGGAAAGGTATAAAATGAAGTTAGCTTGACTTCGAGAGAAGGCATATTCCCAAACATGGTCATCTAGTCAATTTGTGTAAGGGATCCTGCCTCACCCCTTTGAGTACTGGGATTGTAGGTGGGCTGCCATGTCTGAACCACACTTATGTGGGGGCTGGGGATCTGAACCTGAGTCCTTAAGCTTAGACACGGAACCATCTCCCTAGCTCCTCGCTTTGCAAGTATAAAATGGAGAAGGTAGCATTACCTCCCTTGTGTTGGTTAGTGAGAAAATCTATGCAGTGTTCAAGACGGGTCCTCACAGTGATAGTTCCAAGTGCTAATGGTTCCACCTGCTGTCTAGAGACTATTCTGACACTTTCCTCTCCCCAGTGGTAATGAATATTACCATGTATTTGCAACACGCTTTCTCAAAGCATTGTACCTAATAAATCAGATGTGTCACCTGCATGCCATTTGTTTGTATCTGGTGATGGTTTATAGCTGCAGAGAGGTATACTTAACTCTGTCTGCTTTCCCCACAAATCCATAGAATCTGAGAAGGTCTAAGTTCTGTTTCCTTTTCCATGGCTTTCTCAGCTGTAAACACATCACCGAATGTACAAGCACTATAGTTTACACTTTATATTATGTAGGTAAGAATATAGTGTATGAGAATATAGTGGCTCAGGCAATATTTATCCAGTGACTGATGGATGAAGATTAAGACTCTTGTTTTAGTGAAGAACTCTGATTCTCCATCAGTTAAGGAGGAATATTGATTGAGATTGGACACCAGAAATTAAAACAGAACATAAATTATACATAAACCCACGGGTGCGTGCTCTAGTTCAAGAGAGAGACCCTGTATTGCTAGGCTAGCCAGATGAGGGAAAACAACAACAACAACAAATCCTCAAACAAACTCTTGTATTATACTATAATCTCAAAAAGTAAAGGGATAATTATACTTTTTTAAAAAATGAAACATGGTCTTGGGAGATGGCTGACTGAGTAGGAATGGTGCTCTGCAAACCTGAGACCCTGACTTTGGTCTCCAGTAGTCAAGTAAAGAGCCAGAACAGACAGAGTGCACCAGTGCCCAGGTGCTGGGAGGGGGTGTTGACAAGCAGGTTCCTGGATCTTGTTATCAGCCAACCTAGCCAATGAGTGAGCTTTACGCTCCTGAGAGCTCCTGTCTGAAAACAGCACGATGGTGACAACAGAGAGGACACTCGCTCTGGCCTTTGCGTGTGCACTTATTGATGCTCACATCCACACACGCGTACATGCACCACAACACATACACACGGGCCAGATGACGTTTGTGGGTCTTGCCCTGTTTGCTGGAGAACCTCGGAGATTCGACTGCCCTGTATTCCTGGTTCTTGTCTCTTGTCAGGGAAGAGGCACAAGTGAGGAACTACGTGGAAGTTTATTACAGAGGGCACATTTCCATTTAAAGAGTGAGTGCAGGTTTCCTGAGAGAGTCCCATATTACAGGCTTTCCTTCCTGGGTTTTAGATGATTCTGGGGCTTGTGATCCAGGTTACAGAGGCCCAAGGTTCCGCTGTCAGGACACGGGGTATCTCATTTCTTTGTGTAAGGGTTCGGCTCGGCAGGTCTGACATGATGGAGCTCAACACCCAGAGCCCGTCTGGCCGGTGTTGAGCCCAGCTGTAGGTGTGAGGTGAACTTTGTGGGGTATCTTCATCTTCTTCATTCCTTCCTGGCTATGGTTGCTGGTTGTTGGCTCTTTCCCTTGATCTCTGCCGAGTTTGGGTAATTCCCCGTCTCCTCCTGGTCACACCAAGAGACAACCTAAGCTTGCCAGACTGTGAAGTCTTCACCTTTTCACAGAGATTTCCTTGACCTTTATACTGGGCCTACTCTATGCCCATTTGCTGAAGTCATTTCATTTCTTTAAAATCTGTTCTGTGTACCTCACATGAGTAGATGATAGTATTTGAAAAAAGTTAAGTAAGTGGATTGTTAAAACTTGAAGAGCTCTTCAGAGTTCTACACAATAACATAAATGTTTTAAAAGTAGAAAACAATAATTCTTCCATCTATACACAAATGCATTAACACTTTGTAGCTTTTTATTGTCTCGTAAAATATGTCAAAAGGTGTGTTCTAACTTCCGTTCTACAACATTTTGACCAAGCTCAGCACGAGGAGGAAAAGGTTTATTTGTCTTACATGCTACAGCCCAAAATGACACAGACCTGTGCTGCCTACTGACTCGTTCCCATGGCCTCGTCAGCTCCCTTGCTTGTAAAGCCCAGGGGCAGTACTGGCCACGGCCCTCTCACACCAATCACCAATCAAAAAAACTACCCTACCCTCAAGACTCGCCTACAGACCAGTCTGAGGGAGCTGATTTTTCAGCTGAGGTTCCCTCTTTCCAAGAGACTCTAGATTGTGTTGACTTGACAACAGCTCACCAGCATAGCATGGTTTTGTAAGTGACTTAGTGGAGAAATACTGCTTCAAAGAATATGAGAGTAAAACCTAATTAGTAACTGCGTGATTATTCAGTTTTGGTAAAACGGTAAGCCAAAAAGGCATGTGTTCATGTTTAGATTACTTTCGAAATGTTCTGAGTCTCATTCTTTCTTTTATGAACAGAACATGTTTTTGGCCATCATCAATGATACTTATTCAGAAGTGAAGTCGGATCTGGCCCAGCAGAAAGCAGAAATGGAACTCTCAGACCTTATCAGAAAGGTAGGCTATGCCCTAATCGCACAGCTGTTTTCCTACATATAAAGGAACATTATTTTAATCAGCTTACCAAATCAACGCTGATTCCCTGAAATTATTTGAAAGGTTGGTTGCCTTACTTCAGAAATAATTTAAATGTTTTCTTTGGTGGGAGGCTTGATAGATAGGTTAGGACTAAAATTTTGAGAATCCTTTTATGATCTGAATTTAATTTTAAAATGATTTCTTTGGTTCTTACTCAGTGCCCCATAGTCCTGAAGTCACACAAACTGAAAGGGGTTGGGCTACATACATCTAATTCTGCCCTTCTGTCTCAGTTGGCACTTGAACTGAGAAGGAAGGAAGGCAGACACTCTCCTTTAACTCTGGCCTTTCTGTGTAGAAGACCAAAAGGAGAGGTTCCTAGCTCCAGGCCACAGCTTGGGGGGCTGAGTTCTTTGTAATCCTTAACTAGGAGGAAGGGGTAGGGAAGTGCTTTGTTCTTCTCTCTATGGCTTCCTTTGGCTTAAAACTAAAACTTACATAAAAATAAATAGGTGTATAGACACCCTCCCATCCTGGTAGGGTGGAATCTCTCCTTTACTGTTTTTCTGTTCAAGCCTAAGCCCCGTAGTGTGTGAATTCTGTTTTAAGGGAAAACTTATGCTTCATAAAGTCCCTTGGACAGAACCTAAGTGCCTGTTGTCTTGGGTGTTCTACCACAGTTGATGGCGTTTTGCTATTTTTTAGTGTGAGCAAGAGCACTCCACACAGCAGACTTCTGACATTCAGGAAGTTCTGTTACGGCATGTTTACTTAAGTTCAGGCCCTCAACCACAGGGCTCAAATTTGTTTTCTCGCAAAATATTGTGGGACATGGTGCAGAGTGCACACCCTGCTGTTAGCTGTTTAGTCTACAGACGCCCACCTAAGTAAACGTCTGTGATCTTTCATCTGTTCTGATTGGCCACGGGACAGCTCTGCTTCAGTTCACATACACAAAGCATGCGGCCTCGCCTTCTTGTCTCCCTGACAAATCCATGTTTTCTGTAGGAAACGAGAAGGGGACTGCAGAGGTGGCTTGGTGGTTAAGAGCACTTGCTGCTTTATCAGAGGAAGCTCACAGGTGGCTGTTGCTCCAGTTCAGGAATTTTGATACCCTCTTCTCACCTCTGTGAGCACCCACAGGCACATGCGCATAAATACACATGTGCATGTACACTCATAAAAAGTATTTTGTAAAAGTAAAAAACCTGACTGAGAAAGAGACATGGTTGCTAGAAGGATCAGCTGCTGATTGAAGGATCCAGGTAAACAGCTAAAACCGTTTAGCGAAGATCTGTTTATTGCAAAATAAACAATACACAATTTAATGAAAACATGTTAGAGGGAATGACATGCAAATAAATGTCATGTTAAAGTAACTCTTAGGAGGGTGTCTTAAGTTACTTTCTAGTGCAGTGAGGAGACAGCACGGCCAAAGCAACTTGTCAGAAAAGCATTTAATAGGGGCTTGCCTAGAGTTTCAGAGGCTGAGTCCGTGGTCATCATTGGGAGCATGGCATCAGGCAAGGAGGCCTGGCACTGGGGCAGTAGATGGGAGTTTACGTCTTATCTGTGTGTTGCAGGCAGAGAGATAGATAGAGATAGATAGAAAGAGAGACTGGGAATGGTATGAGCATTTGAAACCTCACAGCCTACCTACCTCCAGGGCCACACCCAATTCTTTCCAAATAGTTTCACCAACTGTAGACCAAGCATTTAAAGATGTGATATGGTGAGAGCTGCTATTCAAACAGAGATGTTTTTCAGTAATAAATAAGAAAAAGAAAAAAATGTTAGGAGCTGATCTGTTCGTAGAGAGGGTGTGACAATTCACCAACAGAGCAAGTGTGTTCAGATCACACTTAAGTGTGTGACAATTCACCAACAGAGCAAGTGTGTTCGGCTCACATTTTTGTTCAGAACCCTGGATATATTTACAAAGACATTAAAGACTTGTCTTCCGAGCTCATGATAGTATGTTTCCTTGCACTCAGTAAATATTGGACTTGGTTTTATATTTCTGTAAATATAAAACTGACTATAGAATTATAAATATATAACTAATAAAGGTCATAAAACAATTAATTTTGTTCTTGATTATTCAGTCACTTTACACAATTCAGCCTTATAGCCCTGCTCATCATACACAACTATCTGTCTCTGCTTCACTCCTGCAGCACTGGCGATGAGCCCAGGACTCACACATGACTCGCCAGTACTTATCAGTGGAGTATTTCCTTAGCGTTGCCTCCAGTTTCTTGAAAACCCTCAGGCTTATTTCACTGACTTAAAAATTGTTTTTACCTCTTAGAAAATTCTTTGCTATTATATGAAAAATGAACAATCCATAGCTTCTCCACAACCCCTTATATTCTGGGGAGCAAGCAGCTATGGAATTCAAGGCGGTTTACATTTGAAGTATAAGCATGCATATTTAACTTCATATTTCAAGTGTCAACTTTATTTCAAATGTAAACATACACATACATGCATACATGCAAGGAAGAAATCTTTAGTTCCTGATTTATTGAAAGATGCTGAGTTTTCTGCATGTTTTATAGAAAACTGAGATTACATTCATTACTCATGCACCAACACATTTTTCTTGAATTACCATCTTCTACCAAGGGCTGAACTTTCAATAGTTTCACTGTAACTGACAAAATTCAAAAGGAGAATAAACAAAATTATGTCTTTTTCTTTTCTTTTCTTTTCTTTTCATTAGGGCTATCAAAAAGCACTGGTCAAACTAAAACTTAAAAGAAACACTGTAGATGACATCTCAGAGAGTCTCCGGCAAGGTGGGGGCAAGTTAAACTTTGATGAGCTTCGACAGGACCTGAAAGGGTGAGGGCTGCACCGTAGAACCTGGGAGCGCCTACTGTACATGTTAATTTGCTGATGAGAGGTTGTTTCTGCCCCAAGTACTGGTAGAGAAATGCTTTTCATTTGGGGAAGCAGGTATCTTTCTGCAGCATGCTGTATATCTCCTTCCTCCTGCATTCTGATGTTTCGATGCTCGGGCTGGACCATGAACTGAATAATTCACCTCAGTCCTCGCAATGCTTTCAGGAAAGGGCATACTGATGCAGAAATTGAGGCCATATTCACTAAATATGACCAGGATGGCGATCAGGAACTGACGGAACGTGAGCATCAACAGATGAGAGACGACTTGGAGAAAGAGAGGGTGAGCCCTTGAGGGGATGCCTAGGGGGCTGCCTGGACGCAGTAGCTCCACTTTCTAGCAGTCCTTTCTCTCTTCATCCTCTCTCCTCACACCCTCAACCGACACACTGATAGTCTGCTTATTCACCTTGTTTATCCCTGTTTTAAAATGTCAATCCATGAAATAAAAACTGTAGAAAACCAATCTGGAGCACACTAGTTTTCCTGTTTGTGAGGTCTTGGTATGTTGGCCCCTACTGGAAGACTCCATATTCTTCAGGAGGACCTGGACTTAGAACACAGCTCTTTGCCACGTCCCATGAGCGGCAGAAGTTTCCCTAGAAGCCTGGATGACTCGGAGGAGGAGGAGGATGAAGACAGTGGGCACAGCTCCAGGAGGAGGGGCAGCATCTCCAGCGGGGTTTCCTACGAAGAGTTCCAGGTGTAAGTACAAATGTTTCCCCAGTTTCTGTTGACCAGGGTCAAAGTGAGATGGCACGGCTCTCACGGAGTTAAGCATTTACTTCTTTTCATGTCTAATATCATTTCTTTAAAATAGGTTTTAAGAGTATTTTTTATAATAGATCTGCATTGTAAGCAATTAGGGAAGCAGAGAAAAATGTTAATATCCTCTTTGTTCCTTCAAACCAAAATATCTTAGCTAATTTTAGAGTCCGTGTCTCCTTTTACATATATGTGTCAGTGTTTTTACATGTCTTACGGCCTAACACAGGGTCTGTCCTTGAGGAGATTAGACAGCTGTCAGTTTCTGTCTTCTATTTCCCTGTTGACTTTATGCTTATTTACTTCTATCTGCTTTGGAGAACGAGGTAATCACATCTCTATTTTTAGTCAATTATTCATTTCTCCCTTTAATTCTAGAAAGTTCTGCTCAGTGTTACATGAAGCTGTTAGGAGCATACATGTTCCTAACAAGGAAGTCTTGATACTTCAGGTCTCCTTTCATATGTCTTTATCATACATGAGATGTGTTGCTTTTCTCATGAGAACGTAGCTCAGTGACATTCTTCGTACATTATAAACCCTTATTTTTCTTTTCATTCTTTCTTTGTTTTTATCTTTCCTTCCTTCACTGTGTATGTCTAGATGTGTAGCTCTAAGTTTATCCTACTTGCAATTTTCTGAGTGTCTTTAATTTGCAATGTTCCTTATCAAACCTAGGGAAAATATTATTTGAAGATGCATTATTCAAGCATTTTAGATGTCATATATTCTCACTTCTCTTCAGTTGCCTTTTTGATCAGTGGTTTTCATTTGTCATATGTTCATGAGAAAATTTCCAGACCTTCAGAAGGATTGAGTTTTTAAAAATAATTTTCAATAGCTAATTCTTTTTCTTTCTTTTTTTTCCCCCTGAGACAGTGTTTCTTTTTATGGTAGCCTTGGCTGTCCTGGAACTCACTCTGTAGACCAGGCTGGCTTTGAACTCACAAAGATTGGCCTGCCTCTGACTCCCGAGTGCTGGGGTTAAAGGCATGCGCCGCCACCACCTGGTCCTTGTTAGTATTCTTATCATTGGATAATTTGTCTCCAGGGAGTACAGTCAGTGGCTGAATCACAAGCAGAGGGGCCAGGAAGGGAGAATTCAAATTGTTGCCATTTGACATATTTTAAGGCATTTAAATATTTGTATTCAAAATAATGAGATGTTAAGAGAGCACACTGTTTTCTAATAATTCTGTTTGCTTATAATTCTGTCTCAGGAAACATGATGCAGCGTGATTTCTGGTGTCACCTTAGACACCTACTGTATAGGTGAATTATGATTTATTTCCATGATCTCCCACTAGTTGTTTACCATAGCCACTGTTCAGTGCTGTATGTGAATACATTTGTCATACAAAATTACATATATGAAATTTCCTTTAGAATTTTTCCGAAAAATGATACTTGTGAATAAAGACTTTTAAAGCTTTATTCACACAATTCTATTAGCAGAAAGAATGGAGGTTATCATTCCCACAAACAGCCCGAAACAGTTTGTCTTTAAGTCTTGCAAACACAAAGTGGCATTTCCATGGGAGTCCTGTGGGATGAAGGACATGGAGGTGTGACCTCTGTGCTCGCTGTCGCCCCCTGCAGGCTGGTGAGACGCGTGGACCGCATGGAGCACTCCATAGGCAGCATCGTGTCCAAGATCGATGCTGTCATTGTCAAGCTTGAGATCATGGAGCGGGCGAAGCTTAAGAGGCGAGAGGTGTTGGGGAGGCTGCTGGATGGAGTGGCTGAGGTGAGCAGTCATGAGCGTAAGATGCTGACTGGTGGACATGGTCTTTATTGATAGGAATGGACACACGCGACACTTCACTTGGAAATACTGAAGAGGAGCAAAAACTAAAGTTTACATTTACATCATTCACAAATACTGTTTTCTATTCACTTTTGTCTTCAGGTTTTTCCCCCTTAAGCAGAAACATTTTTTAGTTCTGTAGAGCACAAAGGTAGTCATCCCATTTTGTAACTCTTAACCCAATTCCTGTCCTCCTCCTTATATAACCTTAGATCAAACAACCTGGAGGCGTGGCTCTTGATACCCTGTTTGAGAGTGCTCCCAGCAGTGGAGCAAATCATCAACTGAACAGTTATTCCACCATCTCTCAGAATTGTTATTGCGTACTGTCTCCACCTCCAGTCTTACATAACTGCAGCATATTTTACCTAAAACTCCGTTGCATTGTGAAATAATTAACAGACAGCATGCCCTGGTTTCTGCTATTTCTTTAATTTCTTTGTTAGGATGAGAGGCTGGGTCGTGACAGCGAGGTCCACAGGGAACAGATGGAGCGCCTGGTGCGGGAAGAGTTGGAGCGCTGGGAATCGGATGATGCGGCGTCACAGACAGGTCATGGTCTGAGCACACAAGGAGGACTCAATGGTCAGCCACACCCTAGAAGCTCCCGGCCTCCTTCCTCCCAGTCCACAGAGGGCCTGGAAGGCGGAGGTGGAAATGGAAGTGCCAATGTTCACGTGTAATAATCCGCGAGTGTTTGCATGTGTGTCGTCAGACATGAAGAGGTGATGTGCAGTATGGCAATGTTAATGACAATATTTATATACCCAGCTAGGTGAGGATGCTGGTCTTTGTGACCAATTGTTATACTTTTCTGCACTTTAATTTATTTTACGTAAACTTTACCCATGGTTCAAGAAGGATTGTTTTACTTTTTCTCATGTGAGAAATCTAGATGTAAATATTGAGTTCAGAAAACAAAAAATTTTGAAAAGTATGCCCAGTAGCTGCCCTGTCCAAGTCTTCAGGTGACAATGAAGAAGCCTTTTAAAGTTGTTCTGAGTTCATGTCCCATCCCTGCACTTGGCAGTGGCAGTCCTGTACAATGCCTTAGGGAAAACCAGGCATTTCTTTCCACTCAGATATAACTTGAGAAATTCCTGCAAGCTTCCTTCTAAGAAAGGAGTCTTATTTTACCAACCTTTGTCGGGTGAACTTTTCTCACAAAGGGAGCAGGAAAGAACTCCCAAGCAGAGTACGGACATGGAGCCATCGCTGAACTGTGTATGAACAGTTGTGACAGATATTAAGTGCTGTGCCTTTTTTGCTATTATATTCCCAGTTTGTGGGACTAAGCATATCATTTATTTTTTGTATTATTTAACTTTTGTTGGACACTTGGTAAGAAAAGCCGAAAGGATAAATTATAGGATAAAAGGTAGGGGAACTGGAAAGTCCTAATCTGTCACTAAACTTGACTTTTCGATTCTTTGCCAGCATAGAAATTTCTCCTGTGTGTCTTATTTGCAGCTGAATCTAATATTAAGATAGCTAATGAATAAGACAAACTTACTGAATATTTTTGTATGCAGTGAGAGTTTTAATCCAGCAAATTACTTTAAGGAAGTTTTAAAATGCATAAAAGCTTTATAAAAGTAAAGGTTTGTCATATGTTTTATCTAAAATATAGTTCTCAAATATTCTTCATTTTATATTTCAGAATGAAAACATACAATGCAAATTTAGTTCAGTTTCATGAAAGAGGACCCTAATATTAAGGGGTTTTCCATTATTAGAAGGGATCAGCTAAATGTTGCATATCAGCAATGGTTTCATTAGGCAAGGGTCTCTCTAAATTGATGGGAGACATCTATTTCTCAATACATGTTGCTGTTGTTGGTGTTAAAGACTGGGTGTCACTGTCTAATACTGGCTGGCCTCAGATGCACAGTGATGCATCTGCTCTCTGCCTCCTGCATGCTAGGATTAAGGACATGTGTAATCACACCAGGCTAAAATGATTGTTTTGAAAAGTGCTGAGTAACCTGGTCTTTTGAGAGCCAAGGACAAAAGCCAAGCTGGTCAGTATTCAGCAGATAGAGACCAGGTAGAGGACAGCCCTGGACTTGAGTGCTGTTCTTGAAATTCTCCAGCATTCATTTAGTTCATCAGACCTGCAACAAACTGCTGAGCAGACAGACCTTTCTAGAAGCTTCTATAGAAATGAAGCTTGTCGAATTTCCTTAATTCTGATGACTCCCCGTCTATTGTATTCTCTTTTAAATATGCTATGCTAATGTTTTTCCCTGGGTATTGAAGTTTGCAGTCCAGGGGTATATTGTATGTATGTATTTACATATGTGTATCATGTTGTTACATGTAAACAAACTTCAACTTGAAGTGCATTCATTATGTGGTATCCATGTGTACTGACCACGTGCCATATATCTGTTATGGTCACTGGAACATCTTTTTATGATGCTTGTTATTATACTGTTTCTCATTTAACTTGTAAAATTTTGCAGAACTCTTTTTTTCCCTTTTCACATATACATTTATATATTTTTCTACAATGGCCCTGGGAAGTTCAGTCCCAATCTCTTTTCTATTATCTTCCCCTCTGTAATAGGTATAGTTAGGATATATATTCAAGGTTCTTCTGACAATCAAGAATTTCCTAACTGTAATAATTTGTACATTACTTAATAAAGACTTGGCATGGTACCAAGGTATAAAAAACGTGTCTGCTTCCTTATAAGAAAGAGTTGCCTTTTATTGTGGCATAGACCCTGGAAAAGTACCTTCTTTTCTGTGTCCAGTAAGGAAACAAGTAACACGTTTCTATGCTTTTACACTAAATATACATTTATAGACTCCCAGTAAACCCATCTCACAGTCTTTTTTCTTTTTCCTCACAGAAGTATAATCCAGGATCATTATAGGAGATGGTTAGAGAGAAGGGAGATGGGGAGGATTGGGGATGGCTTGGGGGAATGGGAGCGGGGAGGAAGGATGGATATGGGACTAGGGAAGTATATATCTCAACTAAGGGAGCAATTTTAGGGTTTGCAAGAGTCTTGATTCTGGAGGGGTTCCCAGGCCCAAGGAGAGGTCCCCAGATTGTTCCCTGGGCAGCAGAGAAGAGCGTACCTGAACTGGCCCTGGTCCATAACCATACTGATGAATATTTTGTATATCACCATAGTCCTTCATTGGGCGATGGATGGAGATAGAGATAGAGACACACATTGGAACACTGGACTTAACTCCCTAGGTCCAAATGAGAAGCAGAAGGAGGGAGAACGTGAGCAAGAAAGGCAGGACTAGAGGGAACCTTCATCTGACGATAGATGGAGATAGAGATGGAGACCCACATTGGAGCACTGGACTGAGCCCCCAAGGTCCAAATGAGGAGCAGAAGGAGAGAGATCATGAAAAAGGAAATCAGAACCGTGTGGGATGCGTTCACCCTCGGATACAAGGGGACTGATCAAATGAGAGCTCACCAAGGCCAGTTGGACTGGGACTGAACGAGCATGTGATCAAACCGGAGTCTCTAAATATGACTGACATGGGGGCTGACTGAGAAGCCATTGTCAATGGCACTGGGTCTTGTTTTGTCTGCATGTACTAGCTTTCTGGGATCCTAGTCTGTTTGGATGCTCACCTTCCTAGACCTGGAGGGAGGGGGGAGGAACTTGAACTTCCCACAGGGCAGGAAACCCTGACTGCTCTTAGGACTGGAGAGGAAGGAGGGGCGGGAGTGGGGGGGAGGAGGAGAGGGAGTGGGGAGAATGGGAGGGTAGGGGAAGGAAGGGAGGAAGTGGAAATTTTTATAAACAAATAAATTAATAAAAAAAGAAAATAGACAGTTATAGAAAGAAATAGTTTTAAAAAATAAAACTGTCTTTAAAGAGACAGTAAAAGTGTAAGTCATAGATTAAAGAAGTAAAGATAATAATGTAAGTATTAAAAAGCAATAGAGTAAAAAAATAAGCCACATAAATATGGAATATACACCAGGAGTCTGGATTATGTATACCATTGTGTTTTCTTTGGATTTTTGGCTGTTAATGAGTTAACTGCTGAGAAACATTTGATTCTGGGGCCTGCTAAACTAAACCAACAAATTAAATATATATACATGGAATCTTTACTTCAAAAAAAAAAAGAGTATAATCCTGGACAAAGACTTCAGGACAGGTGGACATTGGGGACATACAGGCCATAGGAATGTCAGAGTGTGAGACAGAGCAGGGGAAATGTCAGTAGAGGGTGTGTTGGTGTACTGTTAATGTCAGTAGAAGGTGTATTGGTGTACTGTTAATGTTATTGTCAGTAGAGGGTGTGTTGGTGCACTGTTAATGTTACTGTCAGTAGAGGGTGTGTTGGTGCACTGTTAATGTTACTGTCAGTAGAGGGTGTGTTGGTGCACTGTTAATGTTACTGTCAGTAGAGGGTGTGTTGGTGCACTGTTAATGTTATTGTCAGTAGAGGGTGTGTTGGTGCACTGTTAATGTTACTGTCAGTAGAGGGTGTGTTGGTGTACTGTTAATGTTATTATCAGTAGAGGGTGTGTTGGTGCACTGTTAATATTACTGGCTGCTGGAACTCTGAGAAGCAGTGTGCCATGCACAATTCAGATTTACTCCAGCCTCCGAGAATGGCTGAATTTCTCGTGTACTAGTAGTGAACAAAGCAACCCTTCCCGAGTTCTGGGTAAGAAAAGCGTGTAGACCTGATAGCTGACACCCACTGGGCACATCCCACAGGGACATGCCACAAAGGGCTTGCCTGTATATGTACTCGGCATACCATGCGTGGTTCAGTCCCACGGGCTCTTGTTCCCCTAGATACAATGCAGACAATGAGGGGACTTGTTTCACATGACTTTTTCAATCTTCCATATAGTGGAGGAGAAAATAGCACTTATCTTAGTTCCTTTTCTATTGCTGTGCTAGGATGGATATCATGACCAAGGCAACTTTAGATAGAGTTTATTGTGGCTTACAGAGGATGAGCCCATGACCAGCAGGGTGGGGAGTGTGGCAGCAGGCAGGTAGGCATGGCACTGGAGCACTAGTTCACAATTTACATCTGATTAATAAATATCAGGCAGAGAGGTCTCAATGGGAATGGTGTGTGCCACTGGAACCTCAGTGACCACCCCCGGTGACACAAGGTAACACCTTCTAATACTCAGCAAATAGTTGCACCAAATGGGGACCAAATACAAGAAACCATGCGCGGCCAATACTGCTCAAGAATCTCCCTCTTGATCTAGCTCCACTCCTCATCTGGCCAGAGGACTTGACATTGTTCTTGCTCAGCAATATCCACTGCTTCTCTAGTCACAATAGCTGATAAACGGAAGCAACCCAAATGCCCTTCGACTGACGGATGGATAATACAAATGTGCATACACACAATGGGATAATATTCAGCTGTTAAGAAAAACAAAATCATGAAATTTGCAGGTAAGTATAGTTCTCACCAAGGTGAAGACATTAAGTGGTTGCTGGAGGAAGGGAAGTAAGTAATCCCCCACCCAAGCTCATGCATGCTAGGAGATTTAATTAAATGCAGTAGGCCACAGAGACAAGAGACATGACAGTCAGAGGGGCACCTAGAAGAGGGTAAGGAAGGGAAGGAGAGTAAAAGAGAGCAATGAGGGAGACGATGACTGAAGAACATCATGTGTGTATGAAATTACAAAAGAATCAATTTTTAAAATAAAAGATTTTTGAGTGATATTTTCCTGAAGAAGTGAGATTTAACCTTTAAAAAAAAGTGCTCAGTTTATTTCACAGTGCAGAATGGCATCTAAGTAAAAACAACTGCCAAGGGAGTGACCGTGCCACTTACACAGTACCTACTGCTGTGTGTGAGGCGATGTGTTACCTCCTGGTGACTGCGGGCTGAAAAGGTAGGCCCCTGTCTGTGCAGAGTCTACTATTGAGACAAAAAAAATGAAAACAAAAAACCTCAGGAGAAAAGATGCGTATCTTACTTGATTTCATGCATTATTGTCTGGTTTATGACAAAGTAGTTGGATATACATACACATATATGAACCATGATTATATATATATATGTATGTATATATACACATATATGTATGTATATATGGCACACTAAGCAGATAGCAATAGAAATGGTTAATGTTCAGAGATAATTTTAAAACTGAGTTCAAATCTTAATGTGTTTAAAACCTTAATGTGTTAATGCCTTTTTACATTAAAAATAATTTTAATCTAAAGAAAAAGACGTAGCTCTCACCCTTCATCAAAGGACCTTTTTATGGCTGATGGAGACCATGACAGGAAACCACAACTAGTCAATAGCCCAGTTCCCCCAGTATAACCTGCAGTAGCTTTGTAAAATATGTCCATGTTTCTGTAATGATGTATGCGTCCTTCAGATTAAAAAAAAAAAGTCTTATAGATAGGTTTAAGAGTTCGGTCGGAAGCAGATGTTGATAGCAGTGTCTATGCTGAACAACCACTTTAGTTGTGCTTTCCCAGCTCGTGGCCTGTGTTGTAGATTGGGACTGCAGAAAGTCCAGACTTGCAGAAACTTGCCAACTTGCAGAGAGAAACTGCTGCTCTCTTAGCACACCACTAGGTATCGTCCGTCAGTTAAATCACCGCATCGTTTCCCGAAAGTTCTCTGGATCCTATGAGTTTAGCATTCTCCTTCATGAACCGGCGAGGGACCACACAGTCACCACGGCGACCCTAGTGTCCTCCGTTGCCCTGGCTCAGTACCGCTTAACCGTGGTTCGGCTGCGCATGCGCCCGCGGGGCGCGGGGAGGGGGAACCGCTGTCGCTCGGCAGTGACGTCAGCCAGGTGCCGGGCATCTCCGGCCCGGCTTCCCGCGAGCGACACTCGGTGGTGCGGGTAGCGTGTGGTTGGGTGTCCGTCGAGCCGACTGTGGTGGACGCCGGGCGGCGAAGGCCGTTCCCGAGCCGCGGCCTCGAGGCGGTTCCCGGCGGCTGGAGCAGCAGGGCGCGGGCCCGGTAATGTTTTACCGCGACCGGCGACGTGGGCCAGGCGAGGAGGTGAGTTCAGCGGGCGGGCGGGCCAGGCGGGGGCAGCGGCCTCCACCCCGCTCGGCCTGGATGCCCACCCTCCGCGAAGCGCTTATCCGCGGACCGGGCCGTCCCGAAACACGCAGGGAGAAGCCGCGGACTCCGAGTCTTTCCCGGACGAACAGAGGGCTTTAGCTCTGGTGTCATCAGGCGTTCCCTGAGCCTGGGCGTTTGGTGGCTCCTTTGGCAGCACTCAGTACAAAATGCCCACCTGACGGGCAGTAGGCGGGATCTGACAGTGAACTTTGTAGAGTTAAACTGTGTTCCACGTGCAGTAAAATCAGGAAACGGGAGCGAAAAGGGTGAAGAGATTGAAAATATTACCGGGAATGGTTTTAGTATTTCTCTCACTGTTGTATCAAGTACTTTTCTGCAATATTCTCAGACTGCAGAAATGCTGGCAACGCGGGTGGCAGCGATTAATTAGGTTCAAGGAAAGGACGGGGCACCAGACTCTTAGGAGTGCGTCTCTGGGTTTGCATTGACCCTCCGACATTTTATCACTTGTAGTAGCTATTTTCAGGATCACATTTGTAAACAAAATCAGCTGTGTTAAACTAACTCTGAGTATTGTTAATTCTTCGCCCAGTGAAAGAAACGTAGCCAAGGTGTTCAGACATGAGCGCTGGTTGTTTACAGTTCTGAAAATACTCAGTGTGTGCTTTTAACAGACGTTAAGGTCTGTCTCCTTGGTATGCCCAAACATTTGTCAGAAATTATTCTTTTGGATGCTTTTCAAAAAAAGTCTTAAAGACTCATACAATACACACATGCTTCATTTACTCTTAACAGTTATTTTGATACCAGCAAGCTCTGTAGTTCCAAGAGTTCTTAACACACGGGGGACGACTCTTTTTAGGGTCAAACCTCCCTTTGACAGAATTCACCGAAGACCATCAGAAAACACAGATATTTAGATTACGATTAATAACAGTAGCAAAATTACTGTTATGAAGTAGCAATGCAAATAATTTTATGTTTGGGGGTCACTACAGCATGAGGAAGGTTGAGAATCACTGACAGAGAGGTAAAAGAAAGCACAGAAAAAGAAAGCACATAACAAAACATACCAGGACAGTGAGCTGAATGGAAGATTCTGTTATTATGAAAATAAACCATGTGGGCTTGTTGGCTAGGTTTAATTTCCACCACTGCCAATATGGAGGTGTGTGTGTATAAAACATACCAGCAGAACCAGCTGGATGGAAATAAGGAAAAAGTTAACTTGGCTGATAATTTAAGGGTTTTCTGCCCTCCTTCCCTTTCTCTCCTCTCACTCAGAATAGACCTAAAACCAGCCATCTAAACCAGGCAAAGAAGTTTTCATCATATTGTTGCCTAAAATTTTAAGACATTTTAATTTGTGATTTTTCATATTGAGAGATTAGTTTACTTCCTGAATTAACTCCTGATGTTACCCAAATACTTTTTGCGTTAATCATAATGCTGTCGCCTTTTATTGAACAAATTCAGAAAAGAGCCTATATTTCATAAATACACTGTTTGGTAATGAAACGAATCATTTTAAATTAGTAATTTATCGTATTGGAAGCTATTTTTTAAATTGATGTATTTTATTTGTATGAATGTTTTGCTTGTGTGTGTCTATGTGTACCGTGTGTGTGTGTGTATGTGTTTGTGTGTACACACCACATGTGGGCTTGGTGCCTATGGGAGTCAAAAGAAGGCATTAGATCCCCTGGCCCTGGAGTTACTAATGGGTGTGAACCACTGTGTAAGTTCTGGGAACTGAATTCCCATCCACTATGAGACCAGCCTGTGTTGTTAACCACCCTGCCATCTCTCCAGCCCTTGAAGCTAATTTTTAGAATATTACTTGGTAAGTGTGTGACATATGCAAGCATGCATTTGCAAATGTGCTCACCCACAAGTTCCTTGCCAAGATCAGAGGTCAGCATCAGGTGTCTCACTTTCCACTTTTTCTTTTTGAGATAGGATCTCCTGTTAACAGTTTAGGCTAGACTGGATAGCTAATGAGCGTCCTGGGTCTGCCTATCTGTACCCATCTCTGTCTCCCAACTGTGGGGTTACAGATGTGTGCTTCTGATTTTTTATTTGGGTTTTGGGGATCCAAACTCAGGCCCTCATGCCTGAGTAGCAAGCATTCACTGAACCATTTTTGAAAACCCAGATTTTACTTTCGGTATTTTGTGTCACAGCACTTTTAGGGATGGAAAAACCAGAAACTTAACAAGTAATTGAAATTCTGAGGTGACTTTTTTGTTCTTAAATTAGAATCATCTTCTGGCCTTTGTTTTTTGTAGCAGTCAGAATTTCATCCCCAAATTGGAAAGAAAGCAAAATTCCTGTTTTCAGCATGAGTTTCTTGATAACATTCCCACAAAAGATCACTGATGTCTTACCTAGTTTGTATAGTTACTGATCTTAGAACCTGGTGGCTGTTTTGAAGAGTCTCTAACTTGATATCATAAAGCGTTATTACTAAACAACTGCTAGTCATTTCTTGGACAGTGAAATTATTAGAACGGTACCAGGGTTGGACATCAATCACAAGGTGACTCTTTTATAATCTATTGCCCTTAAGCTTTCTTTTTTCTTTTAATTTTGTGTTTGTTTACATTTAATATGTGTACCACATGTATGTCAAGTGCCCTCAGAGGCCAGAAGAGGGTGTCAGATCCCCTGAAACTGGAGTTAAAGGTGACTGAGTCTCCATATGGATGGTGGGAATTAAACCAGACTCTGCAAGAAGAGCAAGTGCTCTGGCCTGCTGTGCAGTCTCTCTATTTCCACTCCAAGTCATTTTTATAAAGGACATCTCCTGTTCTTGCATTTTCACTGGTAAAATTGGGCTGTTGTGTGGACTAAGATGGTGCATAGGGTTATGTTTATGAACGATTAGCAACAGAGTTTGTGTTGTGAGGAGGCTGCTTGTTAGTTCCCAGCTGCTAAGCCCCGAAATAATCGCACAAAAACTGTATTATTTAAATTATTGCTTGATCCATTAGCTCTAGCTCCTTATTTGCTAACTCTTACATTTTAATTTAACCCGTTTCTAGTAATCTGTATATCACCACATGGCAGTGGCTTATCGGGTAAAGTTCTGTCTGGCTCCGGCGGGGCTACATGGCTTCTCTCTGAGTCCTCCTTCTTTCTCCCAGCATTCAGCCTAGCTTTCCCCACCTACCTCTATTCCCTGTGCAGGCCCAAGACAGTTTCTTTATTAGCCAGTGGTATTCACAGCATGCAAAAGGGAATCCCACATCAAGTTTGAATATTTTACCAGTTGTGTTCTGTCGGTATGTACTGTCTCAAATCTGGAGTTTTCAGCCCATTACAAAGTTTACTATGCATAAGTTCTATAGCTGGGTAGCTGCTTGTTGGTTCCTGGCCACCCAGACCCAAGTAATCACACAGAAACTATTTTAGCTTAGTCGTCTTTCTGCTAGCTCTTACATCTTGAATTAACCCATTCCTATTACTTTACATTTTATTATGAGGCTCATGGTTTACTGGTAAGGTTCTTGGGGAGTCTTTCTCCTTTGGCAGCTACATGACGTCTCCTCGACTTCACATAAGTTCTCTCTTTATCTTTGTTTGGATTTCCCGCCTGGTTTTATTTTGCCCTGCCGTAGGCCCAAAGCAGATTCCTTATTAACCAATTGTAATAAAACATATTCACAGCATACAGAGGGGAATCCCACATCAAAGCTCCACTTCATTTGTCCTCAGCTTCCTTTCCACCCAGATGGCACAGACCAGAGGTTTCTTCTGAGATCTCTGCTCAAGCCTCATGAGAGTGTTCTGTGGTGCTTGCTCCTGTCAGTTGTGTGAAGATCATTTTAGCATAGGGTTAACATAGCAATTTCCTTTTGCTCTGTCAACTTTGATGTTTCCTTTATGTTCCCCCATTTTGGCTACTTGTTTATTTTTCTGAAAACAGTATTAATCAACTGCTGTAAAGGTAAAATTTAATCGATTCATGGTGAGAATGAACTTATCTTTGTTACTGGCCTGATCTGTTCCCACCTTGGAGGAAAAATGATTGACAATGTCCAAATTCTCATAGGATATTTGAGCAACAAAGACAAGGTTATGTTTTATTTGTCCTTTTCTTTTGTGACAATACCTTGTTATTTATTATTTCACTTTTCGTTTTTGTGCAGACTAAAGTGGTATAGAAGGAACTGTTCTCAACGAGACTTACCTGGAATCTAGTGCTGCTTTCAGTTCTGTCCCTAGGGCAGTGTTTTCAACCTGTGAGTCGAGACTCCTTTGGAGTTGAATAATCCTTTTACAGGGTCACCTAAGGCCATCAGAAAATACAGATATTTACATTATGATTATAACAGTATCACAATTATAGTCATGAAGTAGCAAAAAAATAATTTTATGGTTGGGGGTCACCACAGTATGAGGAACTGTATTAAAGGGTTGCAGCATTAGGAAGGTTGAGAACCACTGCCCTAGGGGATGGATATTTATTATCTCAAACTTGTAAAAGGAACGTTGGGCCGCTTCCCACTGCCCGCCCAGCTAGCTTTATCCAAAATGATTACACAGAAACTGTATTCTTTTAAACATTGCCTGGCCCATTGTCTTCAGCCCCTTATTAGCTAACTCTCACATATTAATTAACCCATTTCTAATAATCTGTGTAGCACCACGAGGTAATGGCTTACCGGGAAGATCCTAATGTGCGTCTGCCTCGGAGAGGAGAGTCATGGCGACTGCCTGCCTCTGCTTTCTTTCTCCCACAATTCTGTTCTGTCTACTCCACCCACCTAAGGACTGACCTATCAAAAAGGCCAAGGCAGTCTCTTTATTAACCAGTGAAAGTAACAATAGACAGATGATCCTCTTCCATCATTTCCCCTTTTTCTGTTTAAACAAAAAAAGAAAGGCTTTCATTTTAACATAGTAAAATTGTATATAGCAAAACAGTTATAAAGCAAGAATTACAGTCATAATATTTATATCTATTTTATCTTTTATCATCACTAAGGAAAACTATAACTATAACCAACCATTCTTCAACTCCATCAGAGATTCCAGAAGGATATAATATTACCTAAGCAAATAAGAAGTAAACAACTTCCAATCTCTAGAAATGACAGAGACATTCGCTGCCTGGACAGTTACCCAAAGTTTCTCTGTACCGTTGGGGCATCCGTCTTTGGCCTACAGGCCCATAGTATCCAGCAGACTTTTCCATGAAGCAGGAAAATTCAAAGACAGTTCAGTCACTATCTGCTGTGTCCTGCAGAATGTCTTGTAGACTCTTTCATAAATCAGGAACCCCAAAAGACCGTCTCACCTTTAGACAAGTTCAGCAGTCCTCTCTCTGCGGGTTCTTTGTGTTCAGTTTATGCAACAGTCCAGGCAAGAGCAGTTTCTTGCCCAAATGGCTATCAAACTCCATAAGGAACCTCTTTGATGCCCATCCTCTTGAAGTAGATGTTGCTGCCAGGAGCAGACGTGTCTTATTGTCATGAAAAACCCTAAATTAACATTAAATGCCATATTCTGTAGTCTTTGAAAGATATGAAGAATGCCTATCTAACTGAAATATATCTCTATATGTCTAAAAAATCTAACTAACATGACTACAAGCTTGACTATTATTGATGATTATCCATTAACAACCTTTATTTCTTAATTATACATTACATTTTTAAATGAACTACACAATCACAATACCTTAATTAAGAGCAGAAATGTATATATACATATAACAAAATTGACCTTAAAATCCATACCATTGCAAATTATTCATATCTATATCATATCCCCCTTTAAATGTAAAAGAACATTTATAAACAATATGGGCGCCACTCTGTAAAAGAAACGTTGGGCCGCTTCCCACTGCCCGCCCGGCTAGCTTTATCCAAAATGATTACACAGAAACTGTATTCTTTTAAACATTGCCTGGCCCATTGTCTTCAGCCCTTTTTTAGCTAACTCTCACATATTAATTCACCCATTTCTAATAATCTATGTAGTACCACAAGATGGTGGCTTACCGGGAAGATCCCAACCTGCGTCCGCCTCGGAGAGGAGAGTCATGGCGACTGCCTGCCTCTGCTTTCTTTCTCCCACAATTCTGTTCTGTCTACTCCACCCACCTAAGGGCTGGCCTATCAAAAAGGCCAAAGCAGTCTCTTTATTAATCAATGAAAGTAACAATAGACAGATGACCCTCCTCCATCACAAACTGGGTCAGCATTACTTTGGTAGGTGTTATACTACTGAATAACATCTAAGGAAAAATATAAAATGACCCAACAAGTACCAAGCAAATTTAAACCACGAAATAATTATTTTTATAGTCATTAAAAACAATTAAAGAAAAATTAATTTGTAAAATAAGTTTTATTAGAAAGCTTCATTTAAACATAGTTGTTACCATCTTTTTTATGAATCTAATTGTTGATATTTTAGAGAAGAAACAAAAGTGGATGAGAAGGCTTAGAATAGCCATGATTAGAATTGTAATGAGTTCCTCGGTTAAGATATGTAGACATAAATTTCTGTGCCACCCGGTTCTGCAATTGTTCAGTCCCAAAGAAACACATAGAGGCTTATATTAGTTATAAACTGTTTGGCCCATTATCTCAAGATTATTTTTAATAGCTCTTACAACTTTAATTAACCCATAATTTTTATCTGTGTGTAGCCACATGGCTTTGTACATTTTCTCAGTAAGGCATACTCATCATGCTTCCTCTGCATCTGACTGGTGATTGTGTCTCTCTGCCTTTCCTCTTCTCAGAATCTTGTCTGGTCGCCCTGCCTATACTTCCTGCTTGGCTACTGATCAATCAGTGTTTTGTTAAACTAATATGAGTGGCAAATCTTTACAGTGTACGAGAGCATTATCCCACATCAAAGACAGTTTAATATTTTCTATTTTTTATATCCTCATTTTAATTGTTTGGATAGGCATGTACTATACATTTTTTTCTCCACCCCCCTTCCCTCTTTCCCTTTCATCTTCCACCCTCACTGCCCATCACACTCCCAATTTACTCAGGAGATCTTGTCTGTTTTATTGTATATAGAGTTGTAAGATAAAAATTCTGGCTGACAGTGTTTACCATCACCAGGAGGCTTTTATAAATTGTCTATAACCATGGTACGGGAGAGATGACTTAACAGTTAAGAATACTCCATCTTGCTGAGGACCTGGGGTCCTCTTCCCAGAACCCATGTAGCAGGATCACACCTACCTGTAACTCCAGTCTTGATGGATCTGACACCCTATTCTGGCCTCCTTTAGGTTCCAGGCACACATATGGTATACATTAAGGCAAAACCCATGCACATAAAATAATAATTTTTTGAAAATAAATTTTATGTAATTTTTGGTATTTATATTAACATACTATCAAATCATTTGCTTGACCAGAGTTATAAGTCAGATTTAACCAGAGCTATGATCACTTAAAAGACATTAAAGTAAATGTTTACAAATCTTAACTCTTTTAAAGTGTAGTTTTCTCTAATCAATCTCAACCTTATGTCAACAGAAAACACAACATAACATTGTTTCTTGTGTCATTTCTTGCAAATTCTATTAAGAGCAAATCTGTTTTCAGAAAGCTAGTTTTAAGTGTAGAGAATAAAATTCTCATATATTAGTTCATCAAAATTTTATCTCTTTAGAAAAACTTAAGTACATTTCTAATTATAGCCAACTAAATTATACATCTATTTCCTTCTGTAAAATATTTTGTGGGGACTGAAGAGATGGCTTAGCAGTTATGAGCACTGGCTTTCCTGCTCTTGTAGAGGTCCTGAGTTCAATTTTCAACATAGTGGCTCACAGTTGTCTATAGTGGGATCCTCCCTCATCTGGTCTGTACAATGCAGACAAAGCATTCGTGTATAAAATAGATAAACTTTTATACATTCATTTTGTGCAATCCTTTTGTGATATGTTCAACTTGTTTTTCATTATTTACCCAAAAGTAGAGTATGTTTATAAGCATTTTTCTTTTAGCCTTAGTTCTTAATTATTTATAGATTTTCTGCCCCCCCCCCCCCCATGATAGGTTTCTCTGCTGATGTAGCAAGCCAGATCAAGCTGAATTGAAAAGGTATAACAACAGAATTTTTTAAACAAAACAACTCCCAGACAGGTTTCTCCACTCCCAGAGACTGAGGCTGGAGAAGCTGCATGTCAGAACTAAAGCAGGGAAATGATAGAGGTTGTAGGTGACAGGTGATGATATGTTCGTCACAAGCTAGGGTTGTGTCCAAGTGTGATCAAAAGCTGAACACTTTAGGTAGGGACTTGGCTGGCCGGCAACTTCAGGGGATGAAGCTGTCTTAGCCACCAAGAATGTTTACCTGAGCTTTCCTTTGTTCAGAGATTGTCTGAGTGAAAGGTGTTTAGAGAGACAAGAATGGGTCTTCTCGGACCATGCAGGAGCCAGCAGAACAGTTCTGTCTTTAATTTACATTTTGAAGCAATGCTTACATTTGGTGAATTTAGACACAGTTATATTTTTTGTCACTAAAATAATTGACTTTACATCTTTTGCTGTGTTTCTCATTGAAATGCAGCTACTTTATTTTTATAGTCTTTGCCATTAAATTGAATGTTCATTAGATTTTCTAACTGTCACATTTTAGTAAGGACCTATGAAGAAAGCTATTTAAAACTGATTTTCCTCATACCAACAATCTATGAAAACTCATTTATTAATAGAAATAATTATTTTCCTGTCATGGAAATTGAGGAGCCAAGAGTGCTTGAATATGTATTTAGCCATTGATATTTCAGCATTTCATCTTAGAGCTGACTTAAATATTTTATCTCTATTATTGTTTTCAGATAGAGCAGTTCCTTTAGCATCTTGGTTTTTAAATGGCCTGCTTTGTTCCCCCATCCCTTTCTCTTTTTTCTTGTTCTCACGTTCAATATTTACATTCTACGTGGGTCTTTCTGAAATAGCAAACTCCAGTTGACCTTAAATAACAAAGTTATCTTAATAACCAGAGTCAGCAGAAGAAAAATAAAAGTTCTTTACATGATAACGGTACTAACTGTAGTTTAATATCTTAGAGGTGTTCACAAGAAAAAAAATTAGATTGAATATACTGGTCAAATAGAATACTAAATTAGATGATGGAAGCAGAAGAGAATTTTATCAGAAAAAGGGTAACCTATTGTAACAACATAAGTTGAATGATTTTAAAACTTGCAAGAAAAACCTTTTCTGAAAACTGAGATACTTTTGGGAACTGCCACCCAAGGTACACCCAGGAATTCCATGGCCAATTTACTTTAGAAACAGCCTCTTCCTTTTCACTTGCTAAGCCAGTTTACACACTCTTAAAACACCTCTTCATCTGCAAGTGTGCAAGATTAACGTGTCTACTCTTGCCAGTCTTTGTCTGCTGTAGGCTTGTTTCAGATCGCTACTCACCAGACCTAAGTTGGGTAAGAAAAAGGTTTTCAACGTTAGTGAGATATATGGAGGGACTAAATAGCTTCTCTAGGATCTCTCAGACTAGATTATATACAGTAACATGAGAGCCACAGTAAGTATGACTCTCTCCATAAATGTAGAGAGCTTGAATAAACTCCAGAATATAGTTCTGCTAAGACCAAAGAATAGAGCAAGAGAGTTGAGTGGGGAAGGCAATTCATCATCCTAATGAAGCCAGGAATTTGCAAGCACAAGGGGGCAAATGGAATATCTCTTGGAGGCTGAAACCGCTGAGGCATGAAGTTTGAAGTCACTGAGTAGGACACATATTTAGCACTGGTGTTCTGCACAATGACAGACTCCCACTGAACTTAAGAGTTCCATTAGAGAAGTGGAAAGGAGAGGTGTATTTGTTTTCATTATGAAATAACAGATTACTGCTAAGTATATTAAAACAGCTGTGATCAAGACTTACCAGAAAACTAACAAAACTGTCAGCCATCTGAACTCAACTAAAGAATCTTACCCGAATATGCTTCCAAAGTCCAGTTATAAGAGGAATAAGTTCCATTTGATGTCAGAACTAAAGCCCCTATGACCTCTGCCCGCTGCCTCCAGCTTCTCCAGGCTTCCAGCATTTTTTCCTAAATGATTTTCCCTTCCCTTTCAGAACAAGTTGAGTTATTCTGAAACATGGAATTTCTCTAACTTCTAGTTTCTGTCTTTAAAGGAGTTTATGTATTAAATCAGGCCTATCTTTATAACCTTACCTTTAAAGGAGTTTATGTATCAAATCAGGCCTAACTTTACAACCTCACCTTTAAAGAAGTTTATGTATTAAATCAGGCCTAGCTTTGCAACCTCACCTTCATAGAGCTGGCTGTTTGAGAACTTGAGTTGCAACTATAAAATTCTTCTGACCAGTCTCCCTATTAGGATTTGGTGAAATATGGACTGTAATCTTGGAGGTTGGGGAAGAGTCCTAGTGAGATATAAATGACTGTAAGTTACAAATATTTGGGAAGCTGAGCAGAGTACCACTAGAGATAGCAAGTTCAACACCAGCCAGTATTTTTAGCAATAAACTCACCGGAAACCCCAGTATGATTTGTAGTTCATTTATTACAATATTACATTAATTGAAAGTAATCTTAATTACTTAATTAATTTGGTTGTTCTTGGATTCATTGGGTCTTACTCCTTCAAGCTCTCTTCATCCTTCTATTGACTCTAGAGCAGTGGTTCTCAACCTTACTAATACTGTAACCCTTCAATACAGTTCTTCATGTTGTGTGACCCCCCCAACAACCATAAAATTATTTTGTTGCTTCTTCATAGCTGTAATTTGGTTATTGTTCTGAATCATAATCTGATGTGTGTATCTGATAGATTATGTGCTATGTGACCCACAGGCTGGTAACTGCTGCTGTGTGCCTACACAGTGTCCATTCCTCTTTGATAGTTTGGTGAACAAGATATCTGGGGCTACTGTGAGCTCTTCTGCAGGGACAGATTAGCTCTAGGCTATCTTTTGTATCTTCTTGCCTTCTCCTTGGTTCTGTCAGTGTGAACTGAGAGTATTTGTGGGTTAGGTTAGAAATTTTCCCACAGGATTTGATTAGCAGACGCAGGCAGATGGGTATTTCTCAACTTCCAAAAGGGAAAAGATGATGAACCAAAGTGATGTTTAAAGCAAATTGAAGGAAGACACTGTGTTAGAGATGTCGTAGAGTTAAGGGAACCAACTAGGAAGGAGAGGCACTCGAGGAAGTTACCACCACCAGGTTTGGGGCACCAGAGAAGAATGTCATGGTGTAGCTGCAAGGGAAAAGATTTTTATGCAGCCATGGCCAACACTAGAAGTATGGATGAATGAACTGTAGAAGTGGGAAAACTCAACTTCAACCTCCCCTCCCCTACAGAAATCAAAAGGATCCCAAAGTCACCAAATATTCATTCTCAAAGATCAGAACCAAGAGGAATGGAGAATCCACCTGGGAAACCCAAAAGGGTCCCCTAGTATCTGTAAGAAGAATCATCAGATGAAGCACAGGTTCTAACCTGAGATAGATAACAAGGCTTATATGGGATTCTGAAGACAGCTATAGGGTCTGCTTACTAGCCTGTCGGAGTCAGCTGGTTTCTGATAAGCCAATATGAATAAACCAAATTCAGATCATGATACCTAGAAAATTGATGGGGAAAGATGTTAAGGCTGAGAGAAGACCTGGATGGGTACTTGGTCCTTCACCAACAGCAGCTGCCCTCATGGAGGCATTTGGCTTAGGGAACTTGTGAGCTTTGCTTTTGGACTCTTATTCTACTCTTTCTTTGTTGCAGTGACCTGCAGTGTGAGTGGCTGAGGCCACAGAGACACCCAGACAGCAGACTGCAGCACTGTGCATCCAGCACTCGCAGCTTCCGGTTCCTGAATCAGAAAAAAACTCAACCTTAAAACCCTTTCTTCAGAACACTCAGTTCCCAGCATTCGCTGTGGATGGGGTTCTCCTTTGACCTCGCACAAGTTCATACTGCACACCTGGGGCTCTGTTACTACTAAAGAGAAGATGGCGATGACCGCGACAACTGTAGTGGTTCCTGCTGAGTGGATCAAGAACTGGGAGAAATCGGGGAGAAGCGAGTTTTTGCGTTTATGCCGGATTCTCAGTGAAAGTAAAAGCCGCGACACTTTGGCTTGTAGAGATTTCCAACAAGCTCTCTATGAGTTATCATACCATGTCATTAAAGGAACTTTAAAGCCGGAACAAGCATCCAGTGTTCTCAGTGACATCAGTGAATTTTGTGAAGATATTCCACTTATTCTTGCCGATATATTCTGCATATTAGATATTGAGACGAATTGTTTAGAAGAAAAGAGCAAGAGAGATCATTTTACACAGTTGGTATTAGCATGTTTATATTTAGTTTCAGACACAGTTCTAAAGGAACGCTTGGATCCAGAAACATTGGAGTCGTTAGGCCTTATCAAACAATCGCAGCAGTTCAATCAGAAGTCAGTTAAAATCAAGACGAAACTCTTTTACAAACAACAGAAGTTCAATTTGTTAAGAGAAGAAAATGAAGGTTATGCCAAGCTTATTGTTGAATTGGGGCAAGATTTATCTGGAAATATTACTAGTGATTTAATCTTAGAAATTCTCAAATCTTTAATAGGTTGCTTTAATCTAGACCCCAATAGAGTTTTGGATATCATATTAGAGGTGTTTGAGTGTAGGCCAGAACACCATGATTTCTTCATAGCTTTATTAGAAGCTTATATGAATATGTGTGAACCACAAACATTGTGTCATATTCTTGGGTTCAAATTCAAGTTTTACCAGGAACCAAATGGTGAGACTCCATCATCTTTATATACAGTTGCAGCAGTACTTCTGCAGTTTAATCTTATCGATTTGGATGATCTTTATGTACACCTTCTTCCAGCTGATAGTTGCATTGTGAATGAATACAAACGAGAAATTGTGGAAGCTAAACACATTGTCAGAAAACTTACAATGGTTGTATTGCCTTCTGACAAAAGTGAAGAACGAGAGAAAGAAAAGAAAAAAGATGATAAAGTAGAGAAGGCACCTGACAATCAAAAACTTGGTTTGTTGGAAGCCTTGTTAATTATTGGTGATTGGCAGCATGCACAGAGTATTATGGATCGAATGCCTCCATACTATGCAGCGTCACATAAAGTAATAGCCCTTGCTATTTGCAATCTTATACACATAACTATTGAACCTCTTTACCGAAGAGTTGGTGTTCCTAAAGGTGCTAAAGGTTCACCTGTCAATGCTTTACAAAACAAGAAGTCACCAAAGCCAGCAGAGAGCTTTGAAGACTTAAGGAGAGATGTATTCAGTATGTTCTGTTATCTCGGTCCCCACCTTTCTCATGATCCCATCTTATTTGCAAAGGTTGTGCGCATAGGCAAGTCATTTATGAAGGAATTTCAGTCTGATGGGAAGCAAGAAAATAAAGAGAAAATGGAAGTCATTTTTAGTTGTTTGCTTAGCATAACTGACCAGGTACTACTTCCATCTCTTTCTTTGATGGATTGCAATGCGTGTATGTCCGAGGAACTATGGGGAATGTTTAAAACATTTCCTTATCAGCATAGATACCGCTTATATGGCCAGTGGAAGAATGAGACTTACCATAGTCACCCACTTTTAGTAAAAATTAAAGCCCACACAGTAGACAGAGCCAAGTACATTATGAAGCGTCTAACCAAGGAAAATGTGAAGCCTTCAGGAAGACAGATTGGGAAACTGAGCCACAGCAATCCAACCATTTTGTTTGATTATGTCTTGTCACAAATACAGAAATACGATAACTTAATAACACCAGTGGTAGACTCATTGAAATATCTCACTGCGTTGAATTATGATGTTTTGGCCTATTGTATCATTGAAGCATTAGCTAATCCAGAAAAAGAAAGAATGAAGCATGATGACACAACCATCTCAAGCTGGCTTCAGAGCCTGGCTAGTTTCTGTGGTGCAGTTTTTCGTAAATACCCAATTGATCTTGCTGGTCTTCTTCAGTATGTAGCCAATCAATTAAAGGCAGGCAAAAGTTTTGACCTGCTTATATTGAAAGAAGTGGTACAAAAAATGGCAGGAATAGAAGTTACAGAGGAAATGACAATGGACCAGCTAGAGGCTATGACTGGTGGGGAGCAACTGAAAGCTGAGGGTGGATATTTTGGCCAGATAAGAAACACTAAAAAATCCTCTCAGAGATTGAAGGATGCACTGCTGGACCATGACCTTGCCCTTCCTCTCTGTTTGCTTATGGCCCAGCAGAGGAATGGTGTGATCTTTCAGGAAGGCGGAGAGAAACATTTGAAGCTTGTAGGAAAACTGTATGACCAGTGTCATGATACTTTGGTACAGTTTGGTGGGTTTTTAGCTTCAAATTTAAGCACAGATGATTACATAAAGAGAGTACCTTCAATTGATGTACTGTGTAATGAATTTCATACACCCCATGATGCAGCATTTTTTCTATCTCGGCCAATGTATGCGCACCATATTTCATCAAAGTATGATGAACTTAAGAAATCAGAAAAGGGTAGTAAACAGCAACATAAAGTTCATAAATACATTACATCATGTGAGATGGTGATGGCTCCTGTCCATGAAGCAGTGATCTCCTTACACATTTCCAAAGTCTGGGAAGATATCAGCCCTCAATTTTATACCACGTTCTGGTCTCTGACAATGTATGACCTTGCAGTTCCACACACTAGCTATGAACGAGAAGTCAATAAACTTAAGATCCAGATGAAAGCAATTGATGACAATCAAGAAATGCCTCTGAATAAAAAGAAAAAAGAGAAAGAGCGCTGTACTGCCCTTCAGGACAAGCTTCTTGAAGAAGAAAAGAAACAGACGGAGCATGTGCAGCGAGTTCTACAGAGACTGAAATTGGAAAAGGACAACTGGCTCTTAGCAAAATCTACTAAAAATGAGACCATCACAAAGTTTCTCCAGCTGTGTATATTTCCTCGTTGTATTTTTTCAGCAATTGATTCTGTTTACTGTGCGCATTTTGTTGAGTTGGTCCATCAACAGAAGACTCCAAATTTCTCCACACTTCTCTGCTATGATCGAGTTTTCTCTGATATAATTTACATGGTTGCTAGCTTTACTGAAAATGAAGCTAGTCGATATGGTAGATTTCTTTGCTGCATGTTAGAGACGGTGACTAGGTGGCATAGTGACAGATCTACTTATGAGAAGGAATGTGGAAACTATCCAGGATTCCTTACTATATTACGAGCAACTGGATTTGATGGTGGAAATAAAGCGGATCAGTTAGATTATGAGAATTTTCGGCATGTTGTACATAAATGGCATTATAAACTAACCAAGGCGTCGGTACATTGCCTTGAAACAGGTGAATATACTCATATCAGAAATATCTTGATTGTGCTCACAAAAATACTGCCATGGTACCCCAAAGTTTTAAATCTGGGACAGGCTTTGGAAAGAAGAGTACATAAAATCTGCCAAGAAGAGAAAGAAAAGAAGCCAGATCTGTATGTACTAGCAATGGTCTACTCTGGGCAGCTGAAAAATAGAAAGTCGTACATGATACCTGAAAATGAATTTCATCACAAAGATCCTCCTCCAAGAAATGCTGTTTCAAGTGTACCAAATGGACCTTGTAGTGGGCTGCCTTCTTCTATAGGAAACACATCTAAGTCAGATGAAAGCAGTACTGAGGAGACTGACAAGTCAAGGGAAAGGTCTCAGTGTGGCCTGAAAGCTGTCACTAAAGCCTCTAGTGCCGTACCAAAAGGGAATTCAAACAATGGAAACAGCGGCTCCAACACCAAAGCTGTTAAGGAAAATGATAAAGAAAAGGGGAAAGAGAAGGAAAAAGAGAAAAAAGAAAAGACCTCAGCTGTTATTCCAGAGGCTAGGGTTCTTTGTAAAGACAATAAAGAAAAATCCAAGGAAGAGCAACCAAATAAAGATGAGAAAATAAGAGAGACCAAGGAAAGAATGCCTAAATCTGACAAAGATAAGGAAAAATTAAAGAAGGAGGAAAAAGCTAAAGATGAGAAGTTCAGGATCACTGTCCCTAACATAGATTCAAAGTCCACTCAAGAAAGAGAAAAAGAGAAAGAGCCATCAAGAGAAAGAGATTTAGCAAAGGAAATGAAATCAAAAGAAAATATTAAAGGAGGAGAAAAAACACCAATTTCTGGGTCCTTGAAATCACCTGTTTCCCGAACAGATAATGCAGAGCCCGAAAGAGAAAAACGTCGCAAGGTAGATTCCCATCCTTCTCCATCCCATTCTTCCACAATAAAGGACAGTCTCAACAAACTCAAGGAGTCTTCAGCAAAGCTCTACATCAACCATGCTCCACCTCCGTTGTGCAAGAGTAAGGAGAGAGAAATGGACAAGAAAGATTTGGACAAGTCGAGGGAAAGATCCAGAGAGAGAGAAAAAAAAGAAGAAAAGGACCGGAAAGAGAGGAAAAGGGATTATTCAAACAATGACCGGGAAGTGCCTCTAGACTTAGTCAAAAGGCGGAAAGATGAAAATGGAATATTGGGGACTTCAAAGCACAAAAGTGAAAGCCCCTGTGAGTCTCCTTATCCAAATGAGAAAGACAAGGAAAAAAATAAGTCAAAATCCTCAGGCAAAGAAAAAGGTGATTTCTTTAAACCTGATAAGGTGGATAAAGTATCTAGTGGGAAAAAGGAGTCTGGGCATGATAAAGAAAAGGTAGAAAAGAAAGAGAAATGGGACAGTTGTGGAGATAAGGATGAGAAGAAGCATCATAAGTCCTCAGACAAGCACAGATAATGAAGACTTTGAGCCAAGAGTGGGCAGGCCTCCAAGCTGAAGGACTCCCAGCAGAGGATGCCAGAGCTCTCGGTCACTCTCAAAACTCAATTACGAGCTCCTGGTGCTGTTCATCTTATGAGAATCTGCATTACATCAGAAGATGAATATGCATCCCCATCCTTTTGAGACATTGCAAAGTCAATGGTTTTCAGAACATTATTTTTACCTCCAGGCAGTTTCTTGCAGCAAGATCCCTGTGCGTACATTTTTTTTTCTTGAAATGACACCATCCAGAAACAGCATTTATGAAATTTTCACCAGCTGATTCTTGGATCACCCTTGGAAAGGTAAGTTCATTGTTTGCTAAGCTGAATACCTTCTTATGGGGTAGGCTTCATTCGTATATAATGTAACTGACAACATTGGAATGATTGTTACCTAACAATTTTGGCTTCTTGTGAAAATTTTAATTTCAGTTTGTAGGAAAGCTCTTTCTTATATGTGTAAAGCACAGCAGCAGTGTTTTCCTTCAGTGTGCTCTTACATATGCTGTCACAGTTTACCTCTGATGGAGGAGGGCTAACTGTCTATGTGTTACTTTCATTGGTTAATAAAGAAACTGCCTTGGCTTTTGATAGGACAGCAGCTTAGATAGGTGGAGTAGACAAAACAGAATGCTGGGAGGAAGAAGGCAGTGAGGCAGACGCTATGCAGCTAGCCCCCAGGTCAGACATGCTGAATATTTCCTGGTAAGCCACCACCTCGTGGTGCTGCACAGATTACTAAATGTGGGTTAAGCAAGATGTGAGAGTTAGCCAATAAGATGCTATAGATAATGGGCCAGGCAGTGTTTAAATGAATATAGTTTCCCTGTAATTATTTTGGGGGTAAACTAGCCGGGAGCCAGGCGGGAACGCAGCCCGCCGCTCCTTTTACATACCTCACCAAACCTGCACGATGGCTCAGTGGGCTAAGGTCCTTGCCACCAAGCCCAAAGACCGAACTGGATTGGGTCCCTGGTACCCCTGTGATGGATGGAGAGAACTCTGTTTCACACAGATTGTTCTCACCTACATACACCTTAAATAAATATAATTAAAATACTGTGGTTTCCCTCGCCCAGAAATTCTCCTGATGTGATGTCTTCATCTTAGAGAACTTGTTTCTTATGCTCCTACTCACAGTCATGGAAACTGTGATCTGTATTGGAACATTACTTTTTAAATTTAAAATTGAGATTAATTCACCCTTTTGGAGCACACAGTTTGGTGATCTTAAGCACATTCACCACATTGTGAAATCACCACCACTGTCTAGTTTCACAAGATTTCTCTTGTCTGCAGAAGAAGCCCTAGGTGTATTAACCTCCACTTTCGAATCTGCTCTTCCCCAGCCTCTGGAAACTGCTAATATATTTTCTGCCTGTGGGTTTGCTGATTTGGGGGCATAACATAAATGGAATCATGAAATAGTGTGGCTTTTGTGTATGGGGTTTTTTAATACCTCCATGTTTAATGTGTACTTACAATCCATTTTTATGGCTGTATGTTTTGTTTATCCATCTATTGATGGACAGGAATAATAATTTTTAAGTATTAATATTGTAACTTAAACACTAGTGTATTCACAGTTACAGTGGATGACACCAGGATTATACTTAGTATGAATTCTCTGTAGAAATGATATGTAATTAAGCCAGGTGTGACGGTTCACACCTTTAATCACAGCAGTTGGGAGGCAGAGGCAGGCCGATCTTTTTGAGTTCCAGGCCAGCCTGGTCTGCAGAGCAAGTTCTAGGACAGTCAGGGCTACACAGAGAAACCCTGTTGGGGGCAGGGGAGGGGATGGCATGTAGAGTATCAGTATTTCATATATGATGTTTTTCTAAGGGCGATTATAGTGCTCTGGTTTTAAGAAATACGTGAATGTATTTTATTAATAAAAGTTAATGGCTTAACTATTTGAAATTTGAATGAGACATTAGACAAATAGAAATTATATATCATATATTAATGATCATGTTTTAAATTTATGTCACTATTCATTATTTGAGAAAAACAGCATGTAAAGTAAAAGAAATATGTGTGTGTATATATAATTGAGTCAACATGTTTTACAATAATTTTTATAATACAGCAAATATTGTATTTTAATATCACTTGAAATTATATCTTTATAGGAAAAAGGAATTCTCTTTTCTTCAGTGGAAGACTTCTGGGAGGTATTTGAAACTGACTGAAAGCATTCATTTTTCCTGGAAATTGTTCATTTGCTGTCTTAAATTAATGTACAAGATTAAGAATAATTTAGGTATCATTTCTGTTTCTTTAGGGCCTGCTGTGCGTTTGCCAATATATAAGTAGGCCATGGTGCATTGTTGAAGTTACTGTTCTGCCTTCAAAGAATGACTTAGTACCAGTTATAGAAAATATCTTGCAGGTGCCTTGCAACTATTTAGGTCTTCAGAGATTCATTACCTATTTAATCTCCATAGAAAACTACAAGGTAAGCAGTACCAATTCTGTTTATAAGTGACACAAATTAGATACATAATGTTTAGCTATGTATCACCACATAGCTAAGGAACAAGGGAACGGGATCGTGTGTGTCTGAGCGGCCTTCTCTGTTCTACTTTATTACTCACTCTGTTTAATGACTTAGCAGATACTGAGACTCTCCGTGAGGTAAAGCAGAAAAATGGCAGATTGTTCTCTGTTAATTCATTTTCCATGTTTTTCATAAGATGGTGACGTGTACCTTCATTTCCCAAGAGTACCTGGCAGATCTTTCAAAATCTGCAGTTGTAAATCCACCTCAGTACTCTCCCTAGTCATTAAAGGATCAGCATAGTACACCCAATCTTCCAGGAAAGATTGACACCTTTACTCCTGTTTACTAACCTGAGTCTCATCTCAATAATTCTGGCTTGAAGTTTGCTTCCTCAGATACTAGTTTTGCTACTTGGGGTACTTAGAATATAGTTTTTCATCTAATAGATTAATCTCTTGATAAAGGCATGACCAAATCACATGCCTAAAGCTCCTCTGAACACTGCATAAAATGTGTGACCAAGTCTTGCGTATGTAAGCCCTTTGGGGAGATCATTGATACCCCAACTGCAGTGTTCCTCGTCTGGCTCTCAAAACACCCATGTCTATCTTATAATGCAAAAATACATTGTCATCTCCAAGTGTGCCAGCTCTAGTGTTCAAAAATCTAGAGCCTTGGACTCAAAGCTAAGGTTTACCTCTGTAAAACTCAAAAATGTGTTGTGTTCTTTCATGATAGACTAGCACAGATTAAAATCGCATTACAGAAGAGAATAGTAGAAGAATAGCAAAAAACACCCGAACCAGAGCAAGGCCAGAATCCAGGAAGACAGACATTAATACTGTAGCCCCATGTCTGGGTGTGGTGCAAACTGGTAGTGAGATTGTAGACCCTCAGAAGAGGTCATAGCATGCCTTCATAGTATTTTCCTTTAAAGCCCATCTGGCCTCACTGTGGGCTCTGCTCATTGCCCACAGGTTTTCTTATGTTCCGTATTCTTGGCATGTCCAAGTTCTGGAACTCAATTGAAGCCTAGCTACACTCTCGCAGCTCCATGTGTCTGCCACTCTCTCAGAGGCTGCGTGCTAGGATCCAAACTTGATCCTTCATTCCCTTGACTTCCAAGGTTTCCTTAAAAATTTAGGTAAAAGCTAGGATTTTCCCTTCACAGTCTTCTCATTTTGAAATTTTAATAATTGTAATGGAGGATCTGGGTCATTTTTTCTCTCAGACCCATACAGGACCATATGAAGGCTTAATCCAGCTCTGTCTTAATCTACCAGTGCCTGAGCTCTGGGTGAACGTTTGGCACCGATCTCCAGCAGATCTGCAATGCGGTGATTGAATGAGCTGCCTCCAAGCTGCTTCTGGCAACAGAATTCATAGACCAATTGGAATGTCCCCTCTCACCAGAGGTGCTCTGCTTTTACACACGTGAATATGAGGAGTGGCTGAACAGTGCTCTTCTTCCTTCAGATCCTTCCAGGGCACTGACAGTAGACAAGGTTATCCGACCAGAGCAGTATGCACTTCATGTACACTGAGGATTCCCCTGTTATCCACACATGGCCAGATAGATTTGTTCCTCTTCGCAGAGGTCTGCCCACATTTCTCAGTTTGATCCACCTTTTCATTCGTCTGTCCTATCCCATGGACCTGTGTCCAGTCTAAATCATAACCAAGTTCCTGGGTGTATGATTCTCAGTGTGGTCACTTGTCTGGCTGAATGCAGAGGCTACTGAGACCACCAATTCCCCTGCTCCAGCCATAGGGTTTGATGAGGTAAAAATCCTTTGGATGTGGTTCCCCACTTTGGCGCCCAAGCTAGAAAGTGCAGGGAACCCCTGCGGAGTTCACACTTCTCATAGATTGTTTCTGCAGCACCAGATTCTGTGTCTGCCCCTTGCCAGGGTTTTCTTTCTCTTTTTTGCTTAAGACCCTGTTGAGCAAGATTCTTCTACCCCACCTACCCTGTCACCAGGTGCAAAATCGGTTTTTCTTTTACAAATAGAAAGTGTAGTATTTCTGTATTTTATTACAAAATTCTGTCTGATTTTGTACTCCCTTTTCTTTCTGCACTACCCTCCTGTCCCCGTAGCCATCTGCCTGTGGTTCAGCCTTTCTCTAGGAGTTGCATGAATGCATTGGATAGTTCTCATCTGCCACCTTCCCGAGCTGCTGAGGACTCATTCTTTTTGTCTGATATAAAATCTATGCTTCTCTAGTTTATGCTAATGATACTAAGTTTATATTGTACAAGGGCATATCTGAAGGAGGCTTGTCCATTTTGAACCCTTGCTTTCAATACCTTTTACATTGATGAAGGTACTTATTTCTTAGAGTTATTGAAGACAATCCAAAGAAATTTAGCACACTCAGGCTGTTTCAGAGTGGGCCTTCTGATATCTACTTCTATCTCTGCCCTGAGCAATTGTTGTGGACAAAGTCTTTTTTTTAACCTGGTTTTAATCCTGGTTTCCGTGAGGATATCTAGATCATTTTATGGAACTATATCTGAATTACATTATGGTATATATTTTTTTGTTGACCAGATTATGTCAGCTACCCAGTATATACTCTATTTAGCATTGTTTAGACAGAAATTTAGTAAAAGTCAATTTTAGAGAAAAGGTATTAAATGATCTCAAAATCTGGGTTTTTGTTTTGTTTTGTGTGTGTGTTGATAACAGTGTTGATCTTCTAACACACCTTTTCCTAGTTCCTAGATAGCATAAGCACATCCTCAATCTGCGGTGCCTTTTCTGATGTACTACTTCATCGCACATCATTGCTAAGAAAAATGTGTACAGCTCCTACTATGTGCCAGACCCTGTTCACAGATAACCTCCTCTTCCCTCACAGAATGCCTCTGAGGTAAGGATCATTATATTTCACATGGAACACAAAGACTGAAAATGAGGCGCCTTTCCCTCTACATTGTGCCATCTAGTCCCTGAGTCACACACCAGGGAAGGTAGCCATGGAAACTGGGATTTGATGACACAGGCTCTGTGGACAGACATCCCTGATGTGGGTTCCTCATACTTTTAAGGACTAAATTGACATTCCTAAATCTTAAGACCTTCATTTCTGAAGGCCAGTAACTCTTGAGGATTCAGTAAGAATCACTATGTCACTGGGCAGTGGTAGCACCTTTAATCCCAGCACTCGGGAGGCAGAGACTGGTGGATCTCTTGAGTGTGAGGCCAGCCTGTTCTACAAGAGCTAGTTCCAGGACGGGCTCCAAAGCTACAGAGAAACCCTGTCTTGAAAAACAAAAGCAAACAAACAAACAAAAAAATCACCGTATCATATGTATTTACCCAGAGTGAAAAAAATTTATGTTAAAAACCTTAATTTACCAGGAAGTAAGTATTTATAGTTAATACAAGACTTACAGTGTTCTGATGGTTTTACATGTTTCTATTGCCTGTTTTTGTTTTTTGTTTGTGTGTCCTTTTTAATTAGTTGATCTACACAAGTGACATTGTTTAGCAAGTGGAAGGAGACAACAAGAGTTACCACTGGAGAATAGTCACGTGGAGCAGGCAATTACCTGGATTTGTCAGAAGAACCAGGGAGGAAACAGATGCCCACATTGCTAGCTTCAGAAAAACAGCTGGCTGAAACACCTAGTCAACTTTTAGTGGTTTTCACTGCACAGCACCAGCATCAACCTGTCCTGTATGGTCAGGCTTATGCCCTTCCTGTCTCTAGCTGGCTGTCTATAGACATTTCCTATTCTGGATACGGGCTAAGGAAAAATACCTGTCCTCCACTACATAGTCAAAAAGTGTTAAGGATCCAGGCTAACAGCAAGGTGAGAGTTGAAGCTGCTGGATTGATAGGATAAGAGTATTTGGCAAACAGATAGAAGAATATTGTGATTTATAGAGGACTTTAAATCCAGGGTGCTGAGGATGTAGCTCAGTTGATAGAATGCTTGCTTAGCATGTATAAAACGCGCACAAATCTGTCTTGATCCCCAGGACCACTTAAATGGGTCATGGTGGTCTCTACCAGTAATATTGTCCCTGGGAAGTGAAAGCAGGAGATCATAAACCTTAGTCCTCAGCTACTTAGCATAGGTAAGGCCAGCCCAGTCAACATGAAACACTGTCACAACCACACAAACAAATAACATTTTAAGTAGAGGCGAGGCTGTAGAGGTAGTTCCGGCTGTAAAGTGCATACTGAGGAAGCTTGTTGGTCCAGGTTCAAGCCCCAGAACCCACAGAAATATTCAGGCATGGTAGCACCCGCTTGTAATCCCAGCTCTGGGGAGTGTAACCAGAGACTGCGTTTTGTTTCCCAGCCACCCAGACCAGAATAATCACACAAAAACTGTAGCTAAATGTGTATTGGGGGGGGGGTGGACTGCGAGTCAAATAATCCCAGGCTAACTCCAAAAGATTTTAATATTATTCTTTATTGTAAGGGAAAAACTCATGGAACAGGAATGGGAAATCTAACCTCAAGGTGTGGAGTGTGGGAACAAGAGAGAGAGAGAACTGGGCTGACCGGTGGTTTTCTCTGGGTACCCAAAAGGTCACACCCCAACTTTGTCTCGGCTCTTAAAGGTCATTGGCTGAAGGTTCTCCATCAAGAAACTTTGTTAATTACAACACTTTTTGGCCTCTTAGCTCAGGCTTTTTATTAACTAACTCTTATATCTTAAATTAACTCATTCATATTAATCTATGTATCACCATGAGGCTTTGGCTTATTGGTAAAGTTCCTGTGTCTTTCTCCTTCAATAACTACATGGCATCTCCTTGACTCTACCTACTGTCTGTCTCTGTTTGGATTTTCTGCCTGGCTTTACTCTGCTAAGCCATTGGTCAAAACAGCTTTATTCATTAAGCAATAAAATGAACACATGTACAGAAGGACCTCCTACATCAGGGGAAAGGAGGATTGGGGATAGACACAGAAGCTCTGGCGCTTACTGGCCAGCCACTTAGCCTGTTTAGCTAGCCTCGGGTTCTACTGAGACCCTGTCTCAGACATTACGATGGATAACTCCTGAGGAATGACATCCATGCTAGACCTCTGAGTTCTACACGCGCCCATACACATGAACATGCAAGTGCTCAAAACAAAAAAGCCTAATCCAGTTCTAGAAACAGCACTTTTTCTCCTAGCAACTGCCTTTAGCCATTGCTGGGTGATCAGTACATTCACCCTTATTTCTCTGCTTTATCCATGTTTCCTTTCCCTCTTTTTTCCATTCACAGTTCACAGCCAGACTTTCAGGACACAGTCAGAGAATTGAGGGACTTGATAGATTCCCAGTTGCTTGTTTATGCTTAAGAATTTCCCAAAACACAAAGTTCTTTCATAAACTTTGATGATGTTGCCATGACCACTTTGGGATACGGTGAGGAAACAAACTTTACTAGCTTCTCTGGGAACTCTTGTTTGCCGATGCATTTGTCCTATGCTTCTTAGATATAAAGTGTTTGTGTGGGTACTGTTCTTGACTCTTGGGACATGTCAGTGGGAAACACAGACCCTTCCCCACACAGCTAGCTTTAAGATGGATGGTGGATGGACAGTAAACAAAATAAACTGTTGTACCTTAGATAAAGAGTGCTTCTACAAGAGAGCAAAATGTCAAGCAAAGCAAGGAAGAGTCACAGTTAACATAGGTTATCTATCATGTCGTAATACTTGAACATCACTCACATGGATTACCTATACATACATTATCAGTCAATATAGTCTCATAATTATGTATACTTTGTCAGAAGTTTTCACATTAAACAGCTCTGCTTTAATATCCAGTTGGAACTACTAAGATGAATCAAAGTGCATTGAAATTACTGTCAAGCTTTTTCCAGTGATTTCCTGTGAAGATCCGAACAGGAGAATGATAGGCAGATAAGTAACAACTCAAAGTCAAAGAATGTCTTGAGTATGTCTCTCACTTACAGGATTTTAAGGGTGAACATAATAGGGCAGGTCATCCATGACTTTACAGTTTGTCGGTTTCTGGATGTAGTTGACAGATACAGAGCCACAATGTGCCATAAAGAAGTGTCCTAGGGTGCATAAGTCACTTTCTTCTCTTTTGAGTTCACTCTGAGGCTGTCACATGTAATGGTTGAAAATACATTCTACAAGTTAACTAGTAAAGAATGGAAGATTTGGCAGGAGAGGAATTCTCATTTACCACAGCTGCTATCTTGATGGCTACCGTTAGCGCTTACACGGATTCTGGAAGGCCAGCTTCCAGGTGTAGCCACTTGTCCCGAAATGGAGGCAATGGTAATACTGACGGAAAAATTTAGAAACTGACAAATTCTGCAAATGGGTGTTTTATTTTGATGGTGAGATGTTGCCAAATTCTGCAGCTGGGTGTTGTATTTGGTGGTGAGATGGTGCCATTGAGTGCTTCATCTCACTGTCTCAGTAGACCATCTCTACAGTGCGAACCTTTAAAGAACAACTTCCCGTTAAATTACAACACAGAAGATGAATGCCATCATTGTGGCTGTCAGCGGTGTTTCAGACAATGCAGGCTTTGGGGGCTGTGGACTGTGAAGCCCTGGGAAGGGGAGGAAACTATCCTGGAGCAAACTTTGTGATACGATGTTACTCATTGGTGAGTGATCCAGTCCACACTTTGTATATCAAAAACACAAAGAAGTGAGGAATTGAATTGCTGCAAAAGGACTCCTGCAGCTGAGATGGGGAGACATGGGCAGGGTACTAAGCCGGGTTGAGGGAAGCGGGGAACCGAGAGAGATGAAAGGGGAAGGAGAATCTACTAAGACAAATTGTTCAGAAATGCCACAGTGGTAGCCTCATACCGCATGTGCTAGTTTTCAATCCAGTCACATGTTTGAGTCCAAGACTTATGTTTTCTTGTTTGTAGAATGCCACCCAGCTCCTAGAAAGGCTTATTTGTTGATTAATTTTTTATTTAAAATTATTCAGTAATCAAAGGATAAGTTAAATATATACATACATACTTATTTTTATAACCTAAGATACATACATATTTGTGTGTGTGTATGTAGATCTTAGGGTCTGTACACATCCTATGAAAAAAATAATACTTTGGGGTAGAGAGCCTTTTGAAGTCTTAACTTCATTCATAGCCCATCCTCCTATATGGAGCTAATGATGATTTCAACAGGTTGATGTAACTTGTGGTGGCAGGGTGTTTTTGTTGTTGTTGTTGTTGTTTGTTTTTTAAGCCTTGTAATAGAAGGACAATAGATGGATTGCCTTTGCTGAGTCTATCTAATCATTGCCATGATTTATTTATTTATTTTTTTTCAAAATAAAGATTTATTTATTATGTATACAGTATTTTCAGTATTCTGTCTCCATATGTGCTTGCAGGCTGAAGAGGGCACCAGATCTCTTTACAGATGGTTGTGAGCCACCATGTGGTTGCTGGGAATTAAACTCAGTACCTTTGGAAGAGCAGGCAGTGCGCTTAACCGCTGAGCCACCTCTCCAACCCCTTTGCCATGATTTAATTGTAATGTAGATTGCTGGTTGAATTGCCAGGTAGTGTGTAAGGTGATCTGCTACACTACAGCTTTTGATTTCTTCTTGGCAGCCTGTGAGGTTTTCTTCTGTTTCTTTATTATATATGTTAGCTACAGCCTCTCATCCTCTCCTTGTGGCAGCCTCTTTACTCACTATTTTGTTTCCTGTAAATTGAGTGTATCTAAATGATATAGATATGAATAATTTGCATTGGTATGGATTTTAAGATCAATTTTGTTATATGTATATGTATTTCTGATATTGATTAAGGTATTGTGATTGTGTAGTTCATTTAAAAATGTAATGTATAATTAGGAAATATAGGTTGTTAATGAATAATCATCAATAATTGTCAAGCTTGTAGTCATGTTAGTTAGATTTTTAGGTATATAGAGAGATATTTCAGTTAAATAGACATTCTTATCTTTCAAAGACTACAGAATATGGCATTTAATGTTTTAATAACTTAGGGCTTTTCATGACAATGAGACATGTCTGCTCCTTCTAAATGCATCATGTAAAACCACACAACACTTGGCTTTTTGTGATACGTATGTCAGTTGACATGGTTTTAAAGTCACATCTATTTCTGTTAAGGTAGAATTATATTCAAGTGTGAGTTTAGACCATATTGTATTGTCCATTCATCTTATCATATTGTCCCTCCCTTTTGCAGCTCTTCAAATTCATGTTCTAACAGGACCATGAGCCAGCTCTCACAGCCGTGTCATGCTGTGCCGAAGACCTCTGTAGCTCTACTGTTATGTTCTTCACTGTTTGTGGCACACTCCCAGTTGGCATAACTCATCTTTGGCACTTAATTGGATGACTGAAGTGTGTTCCAAGAATACTTGTAAGTATTTATTAAGTCATATAGACAAATTTAATAACTTAGTAATAACTATTTTTGTTTGTTATTTGGCCGCCTTGTGTTAAAAATGATTATTTATAATAAGAATGATGACTTGTTTCACAAACACATCCCCATCAAAGAAGTTAAGAAAATGTGAGATACTGATGCTCAGGAAAGCAGTCCTCATGGACCAGGCATTATGGGCATGTTGTCAGTGCTGGCAGTGAGTATTTTACCCCCAGCCACCCTGCTGCACTATAGGTATGGGCTGTGGAAGCTCAGTTCTTTAATACTTGGTCCTGGGTCATCCTGTCACCACAAAAGACCAGTAGTTTATATGTTTGTACCTGTTGACTATTATTTCCATGGAGTTTCAATTTCAGATAATGTAATGAGAAAAAGGAAGTTATAATATTTAAAGTTAGAGTGGGGGCTGGAGAGATGGCTCAGCGGTTAAGAGCATTGTGTGCTCTTCCAAAGGCCCTGAGTTCAATTCCCAGCAACCACATGGTGGCTCACAACCATCTGTAATGAGGTCTGATGCCCTCTTCTGGCCTTCAGGCATACACGCAGACAGAATATTGTATACATAATAAATAAATAAATATTTTTTTTTAAAAAAAGGATAGAGTGGTACAGAAATTTCTTATAGTCTTTTTCCAGTGTTTTCATATATACAGAAAACAGCAGTGGTGTGAGACTTTTAGTGCCATTCAGAAAGAGTTAGCAGCCAGGAAAGGAGATTTGATTTCATGGCTTTAGGTTAAGTGACCTTGGTGGAAAGGGGGACAGAGTCCTTGGTTAATACTGTGTCAGATTGAAGTGGGAATGAAAGTGATTTCACTAAGACCCGGCTTTGACAACACCTCATCCCCTGGACCTCACTTTGAATGAATGTGAGAATATTAGATCTTTGAATACAAAAATTCTGGCCATCCTTTAGAAATCTTTCATTTATAAGAAATGTTTAACGTCAATCCTAAGGAGACCTTGTGAAGATTTGTGTACTCTGTTTTGTCCAGAGTATACATTTGATTCTAGACCCGATCACGACCTGGAGCACTTAAATAACATTTTGTGTGTTTATGCCAGGTGAAAATTACATGTAATCTGAAAACATTCTACTAGTGCAGAAGGCATTGATGGATACAAACAGCAAGAATATTTCCGAGGTCAATAATTTCCTTCTGTTTTGCTGCCTTGTACAGTGGGGAAGTCATCCTTAAATATTACCTTGTTGCTTAATATACTTTGTTTTCTACATAGTCCCACATGTTTGGGAACTGAGTTTTGCATTTGTTAAGGAAGTTAATTGAGTTTCAGGCCAACATTATTTTTTTTCCCTCTGGCCTTGTTCTTTTGGCGTGTGCACTGCTTGCTGTTCATCCTGAGAAACTCTAAGTTCAAATCACTGTCTTTGTCTCTTGTGCACAGTACTCCATCTTTCAAATAGAAATCAAGAAAGTAGGAAGACATGTTTATTTCAGAAAATGGAATTTATTTTTCATTGAGTCAGTTTTGAGCCTTAATGCTGTATCTTTCCTATGATTTTTCATTTATCCAAGTTACTACCTATGCCTAGTCAATGTTTCTGTTTAAAAAAAAAGTTGCAGGTGCCTATTTGTAAAGGTCCCTTAAATGAAGATTTGCCTGGGCACAGGGAATGCTAATAACGCTGTCCTTGTCACTGGCTCGCCTGACTTTGTTCTGCTTTTCCTCTCCCCTTCCACTGTTTGTGCTTTGAATTAACAGGGCAGACTAGAGCTGGGTACCAGGAGTGGTATTTAGTGAATTATTTACATGTCAAAAGTAAGGTACTTTATTCTTAGTCAGTTCAAATTTCACATGTAGCAAGAGCTTGCAAACAATATATATAACTACTTTATATCTCATAATAAATGGAAATTACTTTCAAAATCAAAAAGCTTTGATTCTCTTTGGTTTGTTCCATCTTGGCACTTGCTTGTTTCTTTTTAATGGCATCATGATTGAGACAGTCTCACTTACATACTTCTGGCTGGCCTGAAACTTGCTACATAGAGCAGGTTCCTCTCAAACTCACGGAGATCCACCTGCTTCTGCCTCCCTAGTGATGGAATTAAAGTTGTGTGCCTCTGTGCCGCCTGTCCCCAGCCTAACACTTAACTATTTTATATTAACTAAGATTTTTTTATTAAGCTCTTTCACTTAATTTAGATAGTGTGTGTGTGTAATCTGACATTTAAGACTTAGTTTAGTGAGAAATCATAAGTATTAGCATTGTTTCCTTAGTCAGCAGATTTGGAGAGATCCTTTGTTGCAAAGCACTGAGTGATATTTTTAGTAATTCACCCTGGAGTTCCCAATTGTCAAAGCATTAGAGATCCCTCAGTAGGGCTGATAAGCAGCATTTGCTCCATGCAAGCAATGAATAGTTGTTATTGTATTTCTTTCAAGTATCTTATTTAAAAGACCTTGATTACTCAGTACATGCTGTATGCAGAATTGAGGCCTTCAGTGTCACTGGTACAGTCAGTCCTGGACTGCTTTGTAAACAAAAGTCTTTTTTTTTTTTCTTTTTAGTGCTGTTGTCAACCTGGGGCCTTTCTTCTGCTCTGCAGAGTGCCTCGTTCTAAGATGAATTCTTGGTGACAAGGGTGTTGCTGACCCAAGTTTGGAGGCAGAAGTCTCTCTGAAACATGCTGTGAGGGAGAACTGGGCTCCATTAGCCTGCTCTTCTTTGCCCCTGCATGGTGAAGTCACTGTTTGGTTTCCACCAGGGATAGGGATGTGCTGGTTTGTGTCTTAATCATCTTTAGGAGGGACCGAGGCAGTCATCATGGAGCATGGCCAGACTTGACACCGGACACTGAGTATGATCTTCAGCAGATGATGAATGGAGTCATGCCCACCCTGACTGGTATCCACTTCCCATCCTTCCCATCTCCTGTCTCAGCTTGCATGCAGTGTTTGTATTGTCAGATTGTCGGTACTTCAATTACAATAGGGTTTTTTTTCTTTTTCTTTTTCTTTTCTCTTTTTTTTTTTTTTTTTTTTTTGCCTTGTGCTTCAGGTTATTGTATTTCTCAGGACCTGCTATGAAACTGCAAAACAAATTACTTACTTCTGGTGGAGGCATATTGTCTTGTCTGTTCATGTTTGTGTCCTTTGTACTTCTGGAGTTATGATGTTTGAAATTTTTCTTGGTGTTGATATCTAGTCTTGTCTTTGTTGGGTGACTGTTCCAGTCTTTGGTTACTGTTGTCCTATCTGGATCCTAGGCAGGGTGTGGTGGTTGTGGGTCCCTAGTAGAGAGAGCTTCTGTAGGTCAGTGGGTGGCAGAGGGAATGGAGATGGGCTAGAAGCAAGGCCATATGAGAGTAGGTTAGGGCAAAAGCTAGGGGCATGGGTTCTGCACCAAGAGGCTGAGTCCCCAGGGAGTGGACCTTTGGTTGGATGGTGGGCTTCTGAAAGCAGGAAAGGGCTAGAAGTGGGAGGATGGGCTACTGAAAGCAGACTGCTACAGGAATAAGTTAAGGCAGGACTGTAATGAAGGTCAGGAAGGATAGTGAGAATCTCCTACCTGAGTCCCAGGCCGGTGTGGCCACTGAGGGTCCCTGATGAAAGTGTTTTTAGGAATAGGCAGCTGACACAAAGGCCTAGAAGTGGGGGTTGGGGGTGGGGACTAAGGTCTTATATGCTAGGAGGGAGCTAAACTGGGTTTGCCTGCCTTTGTTTGCTTGGTTTGTTATTTTTGTTTTAATGATTTTTTTTCTTTTGCTATATGACCTTAAGAAAAATTTTAGGGCATTGTTCTTAAAAGCTACATGGGCCTAGAGAGATGGCTCAGCGTGGTTAAGAGGACAAGCTGTTCTTGCAAAGGGCGCAGGTTCTAATCCCAGCACCCACATGGCAGCTTACACCTGTTCATAACTGTTTCAGGGGATCTGGCACCTTCACACAGACATACTTGCAGCCAAACATCAATGTACATGAAATACAATTAAATAAATTTTTAAAAACACTTCTAAGGGCTGCAGACATGACTTGATAAATAGTGCTTACTGCATAGGCAGGCCTGAGCACCCGAGTTCAGATTCCCAGCAACAACATAAAAGCCAGGCAGTGAGATGGAATGGGCATATGCCAGGACTCGCCAGCCAGATAACAAGCTCAGGGTTAGGGAGAGATCTCTTCTCAGCCATAGTGACCTGTGGCTTCCACATGCATGTGCACAGGCAGTCAGTCTCATCTGGCATATTTATACACATATGTGCACACTGCACACACATACTACTTCTTTAAAAATAAAACTTTGGATAGTTGTTTCAATGGGAAGACAACAGACATGCTCTATTCAAAAAGTCTTCAGTTCATGATTTTAAGGGATTTATGTAATTTTTTATACAAAGTAATGGGATTAGAGAACATTTTTTTCATACTGCTTTGTTACTTAATATACATTGTGAGTATAATCTGTTTCCTTAAGTGTATTCTTACAGTATAATTTCTGGTATCATCTTAGAAACTTGTGTGGATAAACAATATATTTAAGCAGTTTCCTATATATTGATTTTTTTCATGTCATTGTTCTTTAAAAACTAGCACTCCAAGTGAATATCTTTGTAGCCAAAACTCTTCACATATAAAAAAGTGTTCTTTGTGATGTTTTTTAATGTAGTGTCTGACTGTAGGGGTGTGTACATTTGAAGACTTCAGATAACATGCTCACTGGTGAAGATGTAGCTCTTAGTTCTCTCCAACCAGACCATGACGTTTTCTCTAAATGCTGAAACCACTTAGAAAGTGTTTCAGATCATAATGTTAAACAGAAAAACATTACTGTTTATTTGTTTGTTTTTCAAAAGACAGTATAGCAGCAAACCCTGAGTAGCGTGGTCCTCTGAATTGTGGTCTCCTGCAGCCTGGGAAGAGCATGAACAGAGAAATGGAACATCCACTGCAGTATGGTGTCCCAGTCCCAGGTGCTGATCATAAGGCACGAGATCGTGGAGCTGGAAGAGACATGAGGTGTGGAAGACTCCTTGATGCTGTTGGTGACCAGGGTGTTTTGTTCTATGTAGATTTGCTAGTGACAGTTTTCTTTGGTAATACTGAAGAAGAGTGACTTAAGGGTAGGCCCTATTCCCAGAAGTAAAGTTACAGGCCCCAAGACCTTAGCACAACTGATGCCGTGATGGAAATGCCATTCAGACCTTGGAACCTGGTGTGTAGGCAACGACACCTGACAGAATTAGAGCAAAGACCTAAACCATTGAAGGCCACAGTACATCCCTAGATGGGATGTAGTTCTTGGCTTCTGGCTAATTGGGGTGTGTCAACTCAAGATGTGGTTTTTGTACTTAAAAGCCCACTCTGAGAAAGGCTCAGGACTACATTCTGGTCCAGAAAACCCAGTACAATCAGTATCAGGCTAATAAAGACTTCTGTGGCTTGACTCTCTCCGAGTAGTCTTCTTTGGTGGATACCTCACAACAATAGATGGCCATTTGTCTTTATCTTATAGGTTCTTTGCAGCTATATTTGAGCTTCCAGTTGTATGTTTTTATGGGATTCCTGTGTGTACAGATGTGTGTATTGTTTCTTGTGCTTTTTCTTTGGCTCTTTTTCTTCTATTTATTTTGTCCTATTCCAGTTTGTTTGTCTTTGTTTTCTTTATTACCATCCTTTAGATGCTTGTTTTCTAAGGAGAGTCACAAAGGGTGTGGATTCCGATGGGAGATTTGGGAAGGGGAAATAGTAATCAGAATATATTGTATAAAGAAAAATCTGTTTTCAATAAAAAAAAGTAGTTTTAAAATGTTTTAAAGACAGTCACAATGTTATTTTCATTTACTTTGTCCCATTTTTTGATCTCTGAAAGAGAAAGCCTTAATTCTATGAAATGTCACCTTCTGTAACCTTTGCAAAGAAAAGATTTTCTGCCTCTGAGAGCGCAGACCAAAGGATGATGTGAAAGTATGGCTCCTCATACCCCACCCTTTGATTGTCAGGGACCAAGTGATGATGGGAAAGCCTGGCTCTCCATACCCCACACTGTGACTGTCATGCTGGGACTCCAGTGACAACAAAGATTGCTAGGGACTGCTGTTTCTTCCGAGTCTTTTCTAACTGGAAACGCTGTTTGGTCCCAAATTTTCTTAGACAACTTCTGTGTATGCATCACCTGAATGGAACAGTTATTTTTCTTCTTTTTTAATGATGGCAGACAGGTGGTGACAGTGAGGTCACAGGGAACAGATGAACTACTAATGCAGTGCACCAACGGTTGGAGTGTTGGAGCTGATGATGCAGTGCCCCGTCAGGTCAGCATCTTCAGACGACAATGAGACCCAGAAGTCCTCCCCCTCCTTCCAGTCTGCAGTGGACCTAGAAGTCGGAGACAGAAATGGGGGCGTCAGGATCCACATGTGATAATCCACTGTCTGGTTCTGAGTGGATTTGCCATAACAAGTACATTATTTATGCCTGATAAACATATGATGCTGGTCTTTATAACTAATCATTAATCTTCTGCACTTGATTTTATTTTCTATAAACTTTACCTATGGATGAAAGGAAGACTTCCTCCCATGACAGATCTAGACTTTGAAATATTGAACCAAGGAAAAAAAACCCAAAAACTGGAAAGTTTGTTGAGAAGTACGCCCAATTGCTGCCCTGCCTAATTCTGTTCAGGAGACAATGAAGTAGCTTTTTAAAGCTGGAACTGTAAAGACTCCTGAGTACACTTCCAGCCACAAGTCAGCATTACCATTTTTAGCCAGTGTGTAGAAGGAAAGGAGGGCATTTCTTTCCATGCTGACGGAACTATGTGGTTGTGCATTTCAGGCGCCCTCTACTGGTAAACTTTAAACCATATGGATAAACCATAGTGTGGCCATGTCCCCATTGTGCTGGAGTTTGTATCAATAGTTAAGATGTTAAAACTGCACTTTTTTTCTTGCATACTTTCTCATAACTGATATCTGTGGGACTAGCTGTATTTCTTGTTTTTTTGTATTATTTAGCTCTATAAAATGGCCCCAGAAAATCTCCAAATAGTGTCTCTTACTACAACAAAGGAGAATTGTATGGTTCCTTAAATTCACACTAAATTTGATTTAGAACAGTCTGTTTAGTGTGAATGTTTTCCTGTCTTTTTCATGTCTCAGTTTATTTGAAACTCAATATTAAAAGCTCTCTAGTAGAACCAACTTATTAAATGTTACTTAGTGTGCAGTGAAATGTTTGGTTAAGCAACTGTTTAAGTAAGAATGAGACTTTGTTTTGAAATTCATTATGAATCATAAAAAGTCATTTCATAGTTTTTCAGAGACATGGTCTCATATTCTTGGTCCAGTATGTCAGGATAGAATTTATAATACAAATAAAGTTTGTTTTAATTAAAAGGCTTTTTTTTTTTTTTTTTGCTGCAAGTCCCATCTGTTCTCAAACAGCATCAGGTAGAGTTTGCATTAGTAGAAGAGGGAGGCTTCCACTAACTCTGTAAAAGTCTGTTCTCAACTAGAGGTGGTAGTTTTCCAAACATACTGTGTGTCGTATGGCTTCTGTGATCTGAAGGGATAAGATGGATACAGTTGAGGGCGGGTGATTTACCCTCAGCTCTAGAACCAGTAGAGAACCCCTATTTTTAGTGCTTGTCTTACATTCTTGTATTAACTTAATTACTAGACTATGTCAGTCATGTCTCCAATGAAAACAGGAGCCAACAAGTCAGTTAATGAATGAAACATCTGATTTTAACGGGATTTTCATGTTTCATCTCCATCTCTTCTGTGAGTATGGTGAACAAGTTCTTCCTTCCTAGGCGGTAAAGTTTGTCTTCTAGGCATATTGAGTTTATTTATTTATCATGTATACCTGCTGTTACATGAAAACAACTTTCAACTTTAAGTGCGGCCATATGTGGTATCCATGTTTATTGATCATGCGCCACATAGTCACTGCAGTCCCTAGAGAGTATGATATATATTATGTACTGTGTTTTATTATAAGATTGTACAAACTTCTTTCCTTTTACCCATGAGTGCCATCTGTTTGTTTTTTGGTTTATTTGGGTTTTTCTTTCTTCTTGAGTCGAAGAATAAAGTTTAATCCCTTTTCTCTACTTTGCCCTCTGTTGGTGTAAATAGGAAGTGGATTGTTCAGATCTCTGCAATTAGAATTTCAGAAGTAGGGGATACTGGTCACTTGACTTAATAAAGATTACATATATAATAAATTTGTCTATTTTCTAATTAAAAGCAATTAAGTTTTCCTTTTATTGGAGAATATTAGTAATAGCCTAGACTATGACAATGTCTGTATGTGCAGGATGGGGCACACAATGAAACAAGCTTGCTTATGACAGCAAGTGCTTGTGACCAACCAGTAGCAGTGCTCGAGGCTGTCACTCGGGTATCTTACTCTTCAGATCCCTTAGAGCTGCAACCTGGGACAGTTGAAGGGCAAGTACCTTCGGGACAGTGGATGATAGTGTGGCTGAGGAAGACTGGAAAGGGAGGTGTACAGAGGGTGTGTTGTCAGGTTGGCTAGCACTGCAGGCTATTAGAACTGTAGTTCCTTTGTTTGCTACACTGGAAAACACTAAAACACACAATTCAGACATACCTCATTTGAGGAAGTGAGTTTCAAAGCTATTCTGGGGAGAATGGTAGCCATTTCATGCAGTAAACAACAGCCCTTGGTGACTTGTGATCAAGAACAGAGCTGTAGCTGAACGTGATGGCACCTGACTGCAGTCACAGCACCTGGGAGGTAGAGGCAGAAGGATCAACAGTATAGGGGCAGCCTGGGCTGAGACTGGCTGGAAAAAAAGTAGAAAAATCTGTAGCTGAAGATGGGTAGCTACAAACTGGGGTATGTGGCACAAATGATTTGGACAGTGCCACGTTATCCCTTAGGTGTAGCATTCACAGTTCAGCCTCCTGGAATACAGCGCAGGAGTGTTCTGTGCACTTGGAACTGCCTGGCTTTGTAGTCTACGCAGAGCTCACGGAGAAGCTGGAAGGAAGCATAGTGAGAACACCGTGCTGAGGTTCTGCCCCGACAGTGTTTACTAGCCATACATGAGTCCTCCTTTGTCATCTATAAGTTCGGAAGATGAATCCATACCTTGGTCAAACTAAGCTTTACACAGCAGAGAGAGGGAGGTAATAGGTTCTTAACATAGTGCCTTGCAGAACTAACAGAGTGGTCTCTGTTGAATAAACAAGAAGAAAGATTTCTGAGCAGTTTTAAGTTTTCAAAGGTAAATTAAAGGGACAGATATTGTCCAGTGATAATTAAAAGCTTTAAAGGCTCTTCTAAGTCATGTTATGTCCTGAATGTGCCATATGTTACTGTGCATATTATACAAAGTATATAATATGCAAAGTATATAAGTTGTATTATATGACTGATTGTGTTCACATTTTAATAATAAATTATGAATGTATAATTTACAAAAAATAAAACACGTTAACCTCATTCCTGGTATTGAACAATTAGCGTGGTTCCTTTTCTTTTTTTTTTCTTTTTTCATTCTCCAGACTTGGTTTTAATGTTTTTGTTCACTAGAAATAGATATTAAAATAACAACCCCAGCTTGCATCTTAGGTGCATTTGCTTGTAATTTTTTCCAACCTTTTACCCTAAAGTAATGTCTGTCTTTGATCTTAGAGTGTATTTCTTCTTTGCAGCAGAAGGATGGATCCTGTGTTGCCCGAGGTTTCTGTCCTGCCGATCCTGCAACCATTCAGCCCCAAAGAAACACTCAGAGGTCTACATTAATTATAAACTGGTTGGCCTATTAGCTCAGGCTTCTTATTAACTCCTATAACTTACATTGGCCCATAATTCTTGTTTGTATTAGCCACATGACTTGGTACTTATTATCAGTGAGGCAGTCTCATCTTGCTTCCTCTGTGTCTGGCTTCCTTAGGGACAACTGCAGACTGAACCTTTCCTCTTCCCAGAATTCTCCTATTCTGGTCACCCTGCCTATACTTCCTGCCTGGCTACTGGCCAATCAGCATTTTATTAAATTAATACAAGTAACAAATGTTTACAGAGTACAAGACCATTGTCCCACAACAATCCTGTTTTTATATCTATTCTGTTAGTCTCTGTCTTTTTATTGGGGAATTGAGATTGAGGTTGAGGGATATCAGTGACTAATAATTTGTTGATTCCTGTTATGCTACTGGTAGTGGTAGTTGTGTTCTTCCCCTCTTTTGATTTTGCTGTGTAGGATTATTTTCTGTTTTCATGGGTGAAGTTAAACCTCTTTAGATTAGACTTTTCCTTCTAGTGCCTTCTTTAGATATGTAGATATTTTAAATTGGACTTTATCATGGAATGTTTTATTTTCTCCATTTATGGTGATTGAAAGTTTTGCTGAGTATAATAGTCTAGGGTAACCTATGTGGTCTGTTAAAATCTGCAGCAGCACATCTGTCCAGGCCTTTCTGACTTTTAGAGTCTCCATTGAGAGGTCAGGTGTAATTCTAATATGGTGTATGAGGTCCTTCTGTCTATATGTTGCTTTTATTGGTCAGAGGAACTGCTTTGATCCTATGGCAGAGCTGTAGGGGAACAAGTAGGCAGAGAAAACTAAACTGGGAGGAAGAAAGCGGGAAGAGAGACACCATGGAGCTGCCAGAGACAGACCTTCGAAATCTTTGCTGGTAAGCCACTGCCACATGGTGATATACAGATGAATAGAAATGGGTTAAATTAATGTAAGAGTTAGCCAATAAGAAATTAGAGCCAATGGGCCAAGCAATAGTTTAATTAACATAGTTTCTGTGTGGTTATTTCAGAGCTAAGCTAGCCGGGTGGCTGGGATGAACATGCAGGCCCTCCTCCTACACTAATAGATCTGTCTTTATTTGATACTGGGTCTTTATCCCTTGTAGCTTTTAACCTTCTTTGTTCTATATTTTTGATGTTTTTACTATCATGTGGCAAGGGGACTTTCTTTTCTGGCCCAATCTATTTTGTGTTTTATATGTGTCTTATGCCTTGATGGGCATCTCCTTTATGTTAGGAAAATTTTCTTCTATGATTTTGTTGAAAATGTTTTCTGGGCCTTTGAGCTGGGATTCTTCTTCATTCCTGTTATTCTTAGGTTTGGTCTTTTCATAGTGTCCCAGATTTCCTTGATATTGTGTTAGGAATTTTTTAGAGTTAATATTTTCTTTGACCAATGTATCCATTTCTTCTATTATGTCTTCAGTGCCTGAGATTCTCTCTTCCATCACTTGAATCCTGTTGGTGAAGCTTGTTTCTGTAGAACCTACTTAAATTCCTACTTTTATTTCCAGAATTCCTTCAATTTGTGTTTTCTCTATTCCTTCTATTTTTTATTTTCAAGTCTTGAACAGTTTTACTCATTTCTTTCAGCTGTTTCTATTTTCTTGGCATTCTTTAAGGGATTTGGTAATTTTCTCCAATTGTTTGTGTTTTCCTGGATCTACTTAAGGTTTTTATCTATTTCCTCTTTAAGATCTCTGTTGTAAATGGAGATCGTGTGTTTGTTCATTTCTCAACCACCCAGATCTGAATAATCTCACATACACACACACACACACACACACACACACACACACACACACACCAAAAAACAAACAAACAAAAAACTCTATTAATAGTCTTTGGCCGGTGGAATAGGCACATTTCCTAGCTAGCTCTTACATCTTAAATTAACCCATTTCTATTATTTTAGATTTTACCACAAGACTCATGGTTTGTTACCTCTTTCTTCTCAGGCGGCTACATGGCATCTCCCTGACTCCACCTTTTTTACCCCCTGCATTCAGTTTAGTTTCCCTTCTTTATTGCTTCTGGATAGTTTTAGTTTGAAGATTATTCTGCAAATGTGGTGATAGCGACACCCACTTGCTTCTAGCCCCATTTCCTTGGGATGTATTTTCAATCCTTTTACTTTAAAGTAGTACCAAACTTTAAAGATGAGTTTCTTGTAAGTAACTGAAAGATGGATTTTGTATCTTAGTGTATTCCGCTAGCCTATGTATTTTGATTAGAGTTGAGGCCATTAATAGTTAAAAGTGATTGCTGAAAGTATATGTTGATGGAAGTCATATTTTTTACTGGTTTGTTGCTGTTTTTCTTAGTCATACTTTGTGTTTCAGAAGCTTCATTTCTTTTTTTATTTGTTTGTTTGTTTTTTTCCTAGAGTCTCCTGGTTATTCCTGTGTTTGGTCCAAAGTATTGCTTCCAGCATTCTCGTTATTGCTGATTTGGTGGGCATGCATTCTTTTAGTCTGTTTGTATCATGGAATGTTTCAACTATGGCTGATAGTTTAGCTAGGTCCAGTAGGTAGGTTACCATCCATGTCTTTAAGAACTCCAGTCTCTTCTAACTTTTAAAGTTTCGTTTGAGAAATCAGCTGTTATTCCTATTTGCATTTCTTTATTTTCAGTTTGTGTTTTTCTAGTGCAGCTTTCAATATTCCTTGTTCTGTACTTTAATATTTTAATTACGATATGCCATGGAGAGTTCTACTTGTCTATTTGGTGTTCTATATGTTTCTTTTGTATTTGGAGTTTTCTGTGGTCTTGTTGAAGAGCTGGTCTATGACATTGACTTAGGTTTCTTCTCCATTTCTTTCTATAATTTGAAGCTAGAGTCTTTTCAGGTTGCCCCACAGTTCTTGGATGTTTTTTTCTTTGTTTTAATCTTCCCATATTCTTCGCTTGTGTGGTCTAATTACTCAATCTTCAAGGCTGATATTTTCTGTCTTCTTGGTTCATTCTACTTGTAAGACTTTTCTCCCTAGTTTTCTAGTTGGGTTGTTGAGCTTCTCACTTTCATCTTCATTTCAGCTTGACCTTTCTTTAATATTTCTTTTGTCTTTATTGCATTTTGTTTTCAAATCTTGAATTTCATTCAGCCTTATTTTTGTGTTTTTTAAAGCATTACTCAGGCATTTATTCTCTTTAAATGAATTGAGCTGTTTATGTCCTCCTTAAACTAGAATACTTTGATGACATGATTGTTCTTACAATCTGTATCCTGGAGTTCATCTAACTAAATCTCATTGCTGAGCATTTTTATAGGACTTGTGGGTTTGAGGGATAGCATACTGTCTTGACTTTTTATATTGTTTGTGCTTTTGCAATGAAGCTTGAACATGGTAATTTCCTTCCTTAGTTGTATGTCTGATGTACATACTGCAAACTGTGCTTGAACATACTATGTGTGTCCTGGCCCAACCCTGGAGGTTGAGGATTTCATGGGCAGGGCTCCCAGCCTTGGCTAAGGCACTGAATGTGGGACCCAGCAGCTCAGTCTGAGGACTAGTGGGGTTGAATGGAGTATGCAGAAAGGATAGAGTCGAATGAGTGACTTGTAAGGCTAGCGTAGAGCACAGAGAGTATGGGCCTGCCTGGGCTTGGAGGATAGATAAGGAGTAGGGTGAGATGGGATATGGTCTAGAGAATAGTAGGGACTGGGTAGTGACCGGATCTGTATCCTGACCCAAGTCTGGAGGTTAGGGATGATGCAGTTGGACTCTTCAGACTGGGAAGGGACACTGGGTGAGGGACTTGGGCCATGGCTAGGAATTGGGGAAGGTGCAGATGGAGTGGGGTCAGAAGCATGAACTCACCAGGCTGGGCCTGTACCATGGATATGACGTGCTTATACTATATCTGCAGTATTTGCTGCCATCCAGCCATCATGTATTATTAATCCATTCTTATGATCAATGTTACCTACAATGCCTCATTTTCTAAATCTTTGCACATATGTAATCCCTTTTGGCTTTCCATGAATTCTTCTCTGAATATATAGAGGGGATTGCTAGATCCCAGTGTGTAAATGCTCTTTCTAGAACTGTCAGGTTGTCCTCAAGAATGATTACATATAACCTGAAGTCACTGGCTTTGATGTCACCCATCTTCCTGATGGAATGGATTTAAAGTGAGACTCGCATTAATTACATTTCTCACAGCAAACTTGAATACAGTTGTTACTTGACTCGCATTAATTACATTTCTCACAGCAAACTTGAATACAGTTGTTACTTGAGCTTCCCTCTGTAAATTGACTACTCAAACCTTGAAGTTTTTATATTACAATCTAAGGGGAAACAAGATTGCTTTTCTTCATTATTCATTCCTTTTGGGTTGAAGCCCTTGTGGGTTCATTATTGTATGGTTTCAATATACATCACTTATTAGTTGTGGACTCTGCTAATTAGCTCTCCTTCGTAACTTTGTTGATGCTTCTCTAATTTTTTTAGTTCATCTATCTGCCTTACAGGTTTTGGGAGAGATTTTAGAAAGACCTTCATGGGTCAGAAGGGTTCTTCTCTAAAACATACGGCACAGGACTAACAGTGCAGAAAAAGAACGCATGAACTCTACAAATGAGTTCAAGGACATGACATTATTAAGAGGTCATTATTGTTTATGGACCTGAGTTTCCAACTATTGGGGAAAGAGCCAATTAGTTTGATTAGTTTATTAGTTTAATGTAAGAATCTACAAATTGTATAAAGGAATGGATAGGATGGATAGGAAATGCTTCTGTTTTAATGACATGCAGAAATGGAATCTCTTTTTCTACTCAGTAATGTGTGTGTTGCTCTCATTGGAGGATGCATTCTCATGAGAATTTCTGTAGGCCCCTTCCAAGACAGACAAAAACGTTCAGTTTTTCATTTCATAAAATACTCCAGAAAGTGTAAATGAGAAGTGACAGCATCCAGAGAGCAACATTACCTCTGAGCCTTTGATAAACTATCCCGACAGTTCAATCTCAAATGCTCTGAAATATTAGAACTCAAGTTAAAGTATTAAAACAGCCTCTCAAAAGGCCCAGCTGTAGCCAGAGGGGTCTATAAGTTCACACACGTTAGTGCACATGGTTTCACTTTGCAGGTAACAAACACAGTAAGTCCGTAGTTCACACGTGTTAGTGCACATGGTTTCAGCTTGCAGGTGACAGAAGGTAAGTTCACACACATTAGTATGTTGCAAAAAGGAGCAGTGGGCTGCGTTCCCGCCTGGATCCCGGCTAGCTTACCCCCGAAATAACAACACACAGATTGTATTCTTTTAAACACTGCCTGGCCCATTAGTTCTAGCCTCTTATTGGCTAACTCTCACATCTTGACTCAACCCATTTCTAATAATCTGTATGTCACCATGAGGTCGTGGCTTACCGGGAAAGATTCAGCATGTCTGACCTGGCAGCTTCATGGCGGGCTGCTCTCTGCCACTGCCTGACTCTGCTTCTTTCTCCCAGCATTCTGTTCTGTCTACTCTGCCTATCTAAGCTGCTGTCCTATCAAAAGCCAAGGCAGTTTCTTTATTAACCAATGAAAGTAACACATAGACAGATGATCCTCCTACATCATTAGTGTACGTGGTTCACTTTGCAGGTGACAGACAAAATAAATCCATAGTTCACGAATTAGTGCACATGGCTTCACTTTGCAGGTGGCAGACATAGACTGTTGACCTTGAGAGGATGTGTTAGTTCTCCACCCAGGAACCTTTAACGTCGCACAGTAATAGCATGCAAATCCATGAGAACCCTGAGTGCAAGCTTACATTACATAGGTGGGACAGCCACCGCTTTTTTCTGTATTGAATCCCGGATAATAGTTTGTCCTAAAAATTCATACTGCAAAGCCTGCAACAAAGGAGGTAAAAACAAGGTAAAACTCAAATGTCGTATCCAGAGAATTAACACAATTACATAGCCTTAGACTCAGTCATTTCTGTTACTTTAAAAATATCCAAGTTGCACCTTCACACTCTTTCTCAGCAACAGAACTAAAGTTACTTTCTCTGACAATAGAGACCTAGGACCAGATGACCATGAAGGGGATTGATGACCCCAGAGCCCTTTTCCTTCCCCATTCAACTCAAATTTGTAACCCGTAGCACTTAAGTGATAAATGATGCTCAGCGTACATTGCTGATTGATAATAACATTCTCATATTTTCACCAACAGTTGTAATTATTAGAGTCAGAAGCACAGTAGTTATTCTGTATTGGATTTTTTTTTTTTTTTTGGAGAAGACTAGCTTGCTAAAGTCAATATGTTACAAGTGTTAAACAATATTTTGTTCAGATTTCCTGTTAATATAAACTATTCTAGTTTCCCACCCCTCTCATTTTTTTTTAATGAAACCTATTTTAGGTCCAGAAGCACTTTTTAAAACTTTTTTAGGCTTTATGTGGCTATAAATTGCCCCACATTGGAAGCCATTTTGTAACTGGAAACTGTACTTTTGTTTCCATATGCCTAGAACGAATAATTCCACAGAAACTATATTAATTACAATGCTGATTGGCTGGTGTTCTTTTAGCTACCTCTTACATCTTCAATTAACCCATTTTTTATTAGTCTATGTATTGCCACATGGCTGTGGTGTTAACTCATTTTCTGCATGTCTTGTTTTCTCTGTGGTTGGCTGGAGTCTGACCTGACTCTGCCTTCTTTTACACTGTATCTGTTCAGATATCCCTCCTGGCTTTACTTTGCTAAGCCATTGGGCAAATATCTTTATTCATTAGCCAATAAATGACAAAAAGACAGAAGGACATCCCACAGCACAGGTCCCTGGAGGGGAGCCGTCTTCAGTCTATAAACACCTGGAGTGCAGGAGAAAGCTATAGTTGACACTTTCTTTCTGCACAACTGTCAACACTTATGCTCAAAGGTGGCTTTGCTGTCCCTCTGAACTCAAGGCCCTGTCAACACATACTCAGTATTTCACTCACTCATGGTTTCTTCCACTCCTCACACATCTCTGTCATATTACTTGGAAAATTTTAATTATCAAGACTATATCCTAAACTTTATCTATGTGCAGTGAAAGATTAAAAGTAGAGTTCTTCTCTGTATGCATAGGAGATTGATATCAAGACTACCTTCCAATTCCCTACCCCTACACACACCAAAACCTGGTAATTTGTGTCTCTTAGTTCTACAATAGCATTTTCTGAATACAATCTAAACCACATCTATTTCAGATCATTTATAGAATGCTCAGGATAGCTAATACACTATAAGTAATGTGTAGCCTTATGAAACAATGAAAAGAGAGTAAAAATTGCACTTATTCAGTTTTGTAAAGTTTTGATCTATAGTCAATCGAACCTTCAGATTTAGAGCCTGAAGACATAGAGAGCAAACTTCCCTACCCTGACTATATTCCTTATTCCACTGCCATATAGCCCATAATACAACTGGTTATGTAGGGACACAGTAACTCATCCATGAGTATCACATTCCCCTCTCTACTGCCACACAATATTTGTTATTTACAATGGTTTGCATTCTATATCCATGACTTAAGTGTTAGTCCAAATTGGCCCTCCAAAATGGTGGTGCTACTGACAATGTTGTAAATGACAGTCTGAACTTAGCTCAGACTGGACCCTAACTGGGTAAACAGAAAAATTGCTAACAGATAAAAGCCTAAAATCAACATTCCTCCGAAATTTGTGAAGTGGGTTTCTCTTTGAAAGAACTATTACATCCCTTATTGTTGACAAAGGTTTATGTCCTGCCTGGTCCCACAACTGTTCAGTTCCAAAGAAACACACAGAGGTCTACATTAATTATAAAGTGGTTGCCTATTAGCTCAGGTTTCTTATTAACTAACTTTTACATCTTAAATTAACCCGCAGTTTTTGTCTGTGTTAGCTACATGGCTTGGTACCTTTTATTGGTGAGGCCCTCTCATCTTGCTTCCACTGTGTCTGGGTGACAACTGCAGATTGAGCCTTTCTTCCTAGAATTTTTCTATCCTGGTTGCCCTGCCTATAGTTCCTGCCTGGTACCTGACCAATCAGCATTTTATTAAACCAATCCAAGTGACAAATATTTAAAGGGTACAAGACCATTGTCCCACAGTACCTCTGTAATATAGAGCACCTAGTTCTCTACATTCCCTATGCAATCTCCTAAGCTCCCATACCCACAAACATTTCTTGCCCTAACTTCCAGGCTATTCAAGTTTATAGCTCTTCCTTCACTAGACCCAAGCATAATTATTTAAAAGTTTTCTCTATGCTACTCTGTCAGTGTGAGTCCCTGACCCAGTGAAAAGAGAAGAAAACAAAACAGAATAGCCAAAAAATTGGACTTGGTTCTTGTGAACATTCTCTAAAATTAATAAGTTTATTTTGTTTGATATGGTTAAAATCTGTTAAAATTAGAACTAGTTAAACAGTTAAAATTAGTAACACTGGAAACTGATAATTTGAAATCTATGAATGGGTAATTTAAAGGAACCATATGACACAATTCCAATTTGGATTGCCACCATTTTTTAGTCACATGGCTGGTTGCCATTTTCTAGAGTTAAAAAAATGGATGCCTCATAATTTCACCACCATCCTGATTAAAGATGACCACATGGAGTGAGTTTAACTAACAGACAACAACCTTTCTCTGAGATAGTTTGGATTGGGATAGATTTTTATATAATAATTCACATGGTGTCCTGAAAACAAGGTTTATTAAAATAATAGGATTTAGTAATAAAGCTACACCTCATTGCTTTCATACACAAGACTATACCTTGATCCAGCAGCTAAACTTTATAATTTAAGAGTCACCTAGGTAATAATGGTTTTATAGACTTAACAGGACCATAAAAAACAGCTGAGACTTGAGTCCCAGAGAGAGTCCAGTTGCAAGGATGGACCTTAACAGTTTTAGAAAGGTCAATGCTGGGTGATTGACACCAGAAGCACCAGCTACAATGAAATGGAGCTGGCTGTGTGACACTTGTGCCTATGAAATGTTTTATATTGTTAATATTCAAACTTCAAATAAAAAGCTAAAAGTTAAGGTCACAGCATAAGCACCATTTGCTAACGAGAAACTGGGATGTTCATTTCTTGTGATACAGCAAGACAATGGCAATTTCTCATCACCCCACCCCACTAGCTTTAAGGAATTCAGAAACGGTGGATGCCATGATGGGTTGGATAAACTAAAGTTGGGGCACCTGAGGAATTTTCAGGTCTTAATGACCACCTCACCACTAACCAGCCCTCTTCAATGTTGGTTTCTCACTGACTAGACCCAAATAGGATTTTAATTTTCCTGGAGTTAAGGAAAGCCTCAAAATCTATCACCAGATTATAACTGGGGGGGAGAGGGCACTCAGGGTTGCTGCCAGGTGACCCACCAATTTGACAAAAATTTTTAATGTGGACCAACTGAGTCCTTGTCAGCCTTCTTAGAATTATGGGGGAATTAAGGGACTACTCTTCAATAGATGTGGAAGTCGGTGACAACAAGCCAGATGTGATTCTAGCCTTTGCAAATCAAGCCAGTCCAGACATTAGAAAAAAAAGCTGTAGATATGAGATGGTTTAGCAGGAAAGTCTTTGGACTTCTAGAAGCCAAGGTGTATAACAACATAGAAACCCCAGAGAACAGATGAACAAAAGAACTAGGCTAAAACTTGTAGTTAATAAGACTGTTGGTGGACTATGTGGGTCCAGTCTCTGGGGACAACAATGTAAGATTAATCCTGTCTAAAAAGTGAAAGAAAGCTCACACAAAGTGTAGTAGGAGCTTTCTTGTTCATTCCAGACACTCAGATTCGAAATAATCACTTAGAAACTATATTATTTGCAATATTGTTTGGCCAATAGCTTAAGAATATTTCTGGCTAACTCATATCTTAACCCATTTCTATTAATCTGTGTATTACCACGAGGCTGTGGCTTACTGGGTAAAATTCTGTTGTCTGTCTCTGGTGGGGCTATGTGGCTTCTCCCTGACTCTACCTTCTTTCTCCCAGCATTCAGTTTTGTTTTCCCACTGACCTATATTCTGCCCTGTGCAGGACTAAGACAGTTTCTTTATTAAACAATGGTATTCATACTGTAAAGAGGGGAATCCCACATCACCTCCCCTTTTCTGTTTAAATAAAAAGGAAGGTTTTAACTATTACATAGTAAAATTACATATAATAAAACAGGCATCGAGTATGAAGAATAGTTACAATATTTATATCTACTTTACCTTTTATAATAACTGAAGAAAACTATAACCATAGCTACATATTTTTTAACTCCATCAAAGACTCCAGAAGGATATCATATTACCTAAGTAAACAGGAAGTGCATTATAAGAAACTTCTAAAACTCTTGAAGTGACAGAGATACCTCAGTATCTGGAAAATCAACCAAAGGTGTTTTATACTATTGGGGCATCCATTTTCAGCCTACAGGCCCATAGTATCTGCCAGTCTTTTCCATGAAGCAGGAAATCTGAAGATCTGTTCTGCCTTGTAATGGCAAAGTCCATAAGTTGCTTTCTGCTCTGTCCTGCAGAATATCTAGCAGACTCTTTCATGAAGCAGGAACCCCAAAGGACCATCTCACCTTTAGGCAAGTTCAGCAGTCATTTTTCTGTGGGTCCTGCATGTCCAGTTCATACAGCATAACATCAAGCAGTCCAGGAAAGAGCAGTTTCTTACCCAAATGGCTAGCAAACTCCATAAGGAGCCTCTTTGATGCCAAGCTTCCTCTTGAAGTAATTGGTGCTTCCAAGAACAGATGTCTCTCATTGTCATGAAAAGTCCTAAATTATTAAAGCATTTTAAATGCCATATTCTGTTATTCTTTGACAGGTTTGAAGAATGTCTATCTAATTGAAATGTATCTCTATATATCTGGAAAACCTAACTAACATGACAAAGAAGTTTGACTACTATAGATAACTATCTATTAACCTATATTTCTTAATTATACATTACATTTTTTAAATAAGGCAAACAATATCTTTTTTATTCATTTTTTTCCATTTTCCATTCAAAAAATTTACACTTCCTCCCCTTCTCCCATTCCCCTCCCACTCCCCCACTCACCCTCCTCCTTCTCCTTCCCTTCTTAAGAGAGGACAGGGAACCCTGCCATGTGGGAAGTTCAAGGCCCTCCCCCTCTCCATCCAGGCCTAGAAAGGTGGGAATCCAAATAGACTAGGGTCCCCAAAAGCCAGTAAATGTAGTAGAAACAGGTCCCAGTGCCATCATGAATGACTTCTCAGTCAGCCCCCATTGTCAGCCACAATCAGAGAGTCTGGTTTGATCACACGCTCATTCAGTCCCTGTCCAGCTGGATTTGGTGAGCTCCCATTAGAACAGGCACACTGTCTCAGTGGGTGGACCAACCCCTCATGATCCTGACTTCCTTGCTCATGTTCTCCCTCCTTTTGCTCATCAACTGGACCCTGGGAGCTCAGTCCGTTGCTCTGATGAGGGTCTCTGTCTCTATCTCCTTCCATTCCCAGATGAAGATTCTATAGTGATATTCGAGATAATCATCAGTGTGAAAGTGGGACAAGGCCAGTTCAGGTACCCTCTCCTCTGCTGTCCAAGGCCCTAGCTGAGGACATCCCCGTAGACACCTGGGATTCCCTCTAGAGCCAAGTTTCTTGCCAACCCTAAAATGACTCCCTTAATATAGTTATCTTCTTCCCTGCTCCTATAACTGCCCTTCTTCCATCTCCACCCTCCCACTCCTCCAAGCTCTCCCGAGTCTTTCCCTTCCCCCTTCTCTCTCCCCCTCTCCCCATCCCCTTCTCCCTCCACCCCTACCCCTACCCCCATGCTCCCAACTTTTGCCCGGCGATCTTTTTTGCTTCCAATTTCTAGGAGAATCTATATATGTTTTTCTTTGGCATCACCTTGTTATTTGGCTTCTCTAGGCTTGTTAACTGTAGGTTCAATGTACTTTGTTTATGGCTAGAGTCCACTAATGAGTGAGTACATACCACATTCATCTTTTTGAGTCTGGGTTATCTCACTCAAGATAGTGTTTTCTATTTCCATCCATTTGCATGCAAAATTCAAGATGTCATTTTTTTTTTACCTCTGAGTAGTATTCTAATGTGTATATATTCCACTCTTTCTTTATTCATTCTTACATTGAGGGGCATCTAGGTTGTTTTCAGGTTCTGGCTATTACAAATAATGCTGCTATGAACATAGTTGAACAAATACTTCTGTAGTATAATTGGGCATCTCTTGTGTATATTCCTAAGAGCGGTATTGCTGGATCCTGAGGTAGGGTGATTCCTAATTTCCTGAGAAACCACCACACTGATTTCCAACAATACGTTAATCAAGGCCAGAAATACATATACACAGTATAACAAAATTGACCTTAAATTTGTATCAATAAACTAAGAACCATACCAATGTAAATCTCTATAGCATATTACCTTTTAAAATGTAAACAAACACTTATAAACAATATTTGGGAATTTGGGCATAGTTATCTCCAAACTGCTTCCTGCTTTTTGTTGGGCAAAGTAATTTGGGGGTATTCACAGTGACCTTTCGGGAGGCTCTTGGTCCTACAAAACACATTAGTTGGGAAGAAATCCACAGGTTCTCATCTTCTGTGAAAACAAAAGAAGAACCTCTTTTCCAAAGTAACAAATACTTAGACCCAAATTTGGAAGTCAAGATACCTTCATGTTGGTTTATCTTAGCACATATAATGTAATGTTGCTCTCTACTTAGCCCCTTCATAGTCAAAAAATTCAAAGAAAGTACAATAAAATACATAATCCAAATTCTCTGTATATATTCCATCTTTATAATGCTTATTTTTCTTACTCTATTACTTTTTCTATAAGTTTAATATTTAATTATCTTTACTCCTTTAATCTATGACTGTACTTTTTTATACTATATTTACTGTTTCTTTACTCTTCTTCTTTCTCTGAAGCCTACATACATTTTTTTAAACACACTGTGTCTCATTTAGAGGTTTTTTTTATGTCTGAATTTGTCCTATTGTGTATCTGTAATCCTTTTCTATCCAGGACCACTTTCTAAAATGCTGAGCAGCAAATGAGGCTACCTTGTCTTTTGGCTCTGCCCAGTCCAGCATGTCTGGTTGGAGGTCTGTTTAGCACAAGCAATGCTCACAGCCCCATTTTTCAGGCACACAGTACATCTATGTTGCCAAGCAAGTTGTAGTGCCCTACTCTCAAACCCCATTCAAGTGCTTGCCCTCCTGAAAAAGCCAGAGTTCATGCTGGCATCGTGGCCAAGGAAGCAGCTGTTTTGACACCGCACGTTTTTTTCCCTGCTACCACTGAGTCAGGAAGACCTCTCCTAAAGGAGCTGTGGAATGCTGAAAAGCAAGAAGCTGTGTTAAACTCTGTTTGTTTGTTTGTTTTTGTACCTAGAATTCATTCCCAAACTCAGGTTTTAAGTGAATTTTAGTTGTCCACGTTTGTACCAATTTGTAGTAGGAGGTTGCTTGTTTGTTCTAGCCACTCAGACTTGAAATAATCACACAGAAACTATATTATTTGCTATACTGTTTGGCCAATAACTTAAGCATATGTCTGACTAACTTATATGTTAAATTAACCAATTCCTATTAATCTGTGTATCACCATGAGGCTATGACTTAACAGGTAAAGTTCTGGTATCTGTCTCCAGCGGGGATACATGGCTTCTCCCTGACTCAGCCTTCTTTCTCCCAACATTCACTTTAGGTTTCCCTGCTTACCTGTGTTCTGCCTTACCCAGGCCTAAGATAATTTCTTTATTAATCAATGGCATTCACAGCATACAGAGGGGAATCCCATATCGCAAAGGTGATCCCAGAACTTGGAATCACATGCCTTTCATCTCAGCAGCAGGAGTAGGGAAGTGGAGACAGAAGTGATATGGCTAGGTGGAGAGAGGGATACACGGTGGGAGGACACAGAAGCCAATGGCCATCTGAAGTTTGGTGAACACACAGGCAGTCTGAGGACAGGATCACTCCTTTCGTCTGAGCATTGGTAGAGGTAAGAGAACTTTCTAGTGACTTACTGCTCTGCTTCTCTGATCCTTCAGTTTTAATCACCAGATATCTGTTTTTTTTAAATAATTAAGACCAACTAGAATTTATGTTACATGACCCAATGTATGCATCACTACATACAACAAACTCTCAACTCTGTCCTCAAGTTGTCTGTTCACATGAGCAGCACAAATTGAAGTGTCCCAGTTGAGCTGGAGTCAGCTCTGTGCTTTGGAGCAATCTGCCTTGTGAATCATCCATCTTGAATGACACTGTACCTTGAACCAGCTTAATATGTATTGGCTTCTCTGTTCCAGAACAGGTCTCTCTGCTGCATGTGTTTCAGCTATTCTCTTCCACAACTCTGCTTTCCACAACCCTTGCACTACTGTAAGCCTTTGTAGGTGTCACTGTGTATCATTGTGCTCAATGCAGTCTGTGATCTGAGTTACATTATTACTCACTATAATTTGTTGCAGATGTCTTGGCGTGGATATATGGGTACACACAGCCCCTTGAAATGAAGAATCAGAGGTACCGTAAAAATGAATTTAACGTTTCTTGGAAGTGGGGCAGGTCAGCTCCTTAGGACTGAACGTTCTGGGCTCAATCATCCCCTGATCACTTTCCCTTAGGGCTGCTTTAATGTTCTCCAATTTATACCTAACAAAGAGAGTTCCATATCCTCCAGACATCCTGAGTAAGCTCCCAAAGGGACATCGCAAAATACAAATGCCGTATTCAGTAGGTCTTTACAGTTTTTTGAATTGTAAAGAACAAGTTTATAATTGCCCAAAGCCACAAACTTCAGAAAAAACACAAGAAAGTTGATACAGCTAATGAATGCATTGTTCTTCAATAATCTGACATGTGGATGACATAAATGAATGTATCCATGTTTGTTTTTCACATGGCATCCCCATAATAGTGTTATTTTCACTGAGTTTATTCCCAGTACTGCTCTACCATGTAGGAGGAGACAGTGTCAGGTTAAATACCTGAGCTGGATTTGAGTCTCAGGATACCAATATGTTCCTCTTGCCAGCTGTCAGTTACCAGGGCAGCGCACTTCACCTTGGAGTTGCTTCCCTGGCCTCACACGTGATGAAGATGCACTGTCCTGTGCTCTCAACGCCAGGCCCGTGTTTCTCTATGTGCTGTTGTCTTCTGCATTTTCTCCCATGACAGACGTTCATGTAAAGGTACTCCAGACGTGTTCATCAACTCCTGCAGATACCTTCTGCTTCTGTGTAGAGCTCTTTCCAATTTGTAGTTTTCTTTTTTCATATAATTCTCATTCATAATGGATTTCATTTCAGTATCAGTCGTGAGTTTCTCTAGTTCTCTTTCTTATTCAATCAGTGTTTAAGTGGTTGCTAAATGCATTGATTGAAATCTTAATTATGATTGTTTTTAAAATATATTTTTTGTCTTGAGATAAGAAATCTGTAATTCCTTTCCATCTTTGAATGTAACAATAAATTTTCATATTATTAATGATTGCTAATTGCAGTCTGGATTACTGTTGTGCCCACATCTTGAGTTCCCCAATGAGACCACCAAGGGTGGTCTGATGCAAACACCCAAGGGTCTTTTTTGACATACTCGAGTCTGGTCCACAACCCAACACTTAGACACAACAGACGGAGGGCATGCAGCCCCAAACTCTATGGAGGGTGAGTTTTAAAGGAAACACACACACACACACACACACACACACGCAGGGCATTACATGTGTTGGTGTTTCAGGATTGAATTGGGGTATGGGGCAAGTGGATTTTTAAAATCATTGGTCAAGCTATTGACGCAAAACCACAAACTGCCTACAGGATGTCTGCCAGAACATCTGGACCTTGTAACATTTATTACCATGTCTTCTGATTGACTATGTCTAGGGGTTTGTTTAAATTTTGCTGCCACAGCACATTCTATGATTTTGTTTATTAGGAACGGAATTCAAACACTTGTCACCAGATGTCTTAAAATGAGGCCTGTTTTCAAGATAAAGTCTGTGAGGCTAAGTAGATTTTTCTAGGTCCTCACATTACTTGTCAGCTTCCTTCTATGTTCTCACTTTAGGAATATTTGATCATGTTTATTCACATGCCTAGAAATTTTCTTTTGAAATTTCAGGTAATATTTTTTGAACAAGAGAGGTTCCATATTCTTCCAGCACATCGATGGGGCCAAGGTTAGCCCCATATATATTTGTCCTTATTCCCAAAGCCTAAGCTTCTGGATCTCAAGGCACAGGGTTTAGAGCATGCCATTGGTCTGAGGATCCAGGTTTGTCTGGTGTTGGAATGCTAATGATTTTCCTCAAGAATAACGCAGATTCAGACAGATGTGCTTAGCAGGTTTTGTTTTCCTGCCTTTTCTGGAGTTGGCCTTGTACTTGGGAGGTTTAATGGCTGATGGCAGGAGGGAGCTGGGAAGGCATTGGGTCAGCTTCAGTGCTGCTGTCCCTCAACTCTGTCTGCTTTGGTTGTCATCAGAGCTCTTCACACAGCTGCTCCCACCCTGTCTGTTTTAAGGACGCTCCTGGAGGAGGCTTGCCTGAGCAGCTGGTCCCTCACAGGCAGGAGCTCCCCACCCAAGATGTCAGCTATTAGAAAGGAAATCTGGCTGTGATGACCATGGCATTTTAAACTTTTTCACATGCTCAGTTCACTAAAGGTCTAACTTTAAAGAAGACACTGACAACATGTGAAATGAGACATTCAAATTTCATTGTATTGTTTTTTCTTGGAAGTCTTAAGCTGTTTTGCTACTGATTTGGTGTCCCTAATTATTGTCCTTTTGAAATCTACGTCTTTCTAGAGTTTCACTTATTTTCTTTTTTGTTTTTTTTAAAAATGTGTTTAGTATTGTGTGTTTACATGCCGGGATACCCTTGTAGAGCTGAGGGGATAAATTATGACATCAGTTCTCCACTCCACCTTAGCATGGGTTCCAGAGACAGAGCTGGGCCACCAGACTGGCACTGCTGGAGCCTTTAGAGCACTCCCCCCTGAGCTGTCTCACTATCCCTACCCATTGTTTTCTGATTGCTTCTTTTCAAAACTGTTTTTAGATGAAGGCTTTCCAGTTTAGAAGACGTATTAAAAACATTCAAACTTTTCACTGAGGAAGCCTGGGGACTTTCCTTTGAGAGAAATGTGTTTGCAGCTGTCCAGGTAACTTCCCTTAGTTGGTGCCTCGGGTTTGCTGTGACTTGTTCATTGCCAAGAGCATTGAAGAGAGTTTAAAGAGAAACAAAATGTAAAAACTACCCACAGTGAGAGGACTGCTTTCCCTGAGTCAGCAGAGTCACTTCCTGGCCCCCCTGCCCTCCAGCATCTTGACTAAGTTAACAGGGCTTTGAGGTCTTTACTTTCAGTTTCATTTCTGCTGCACCATGTGATTTTTTTTGTGTGTGTATGTGTGTGTGTGGTTTATTCACTTATAAGAAGAGCAGCATAGGAAGCCAAAGGCAGGAAAGCAAAGGAAGACTGAGGCAGCTGAGAATTGTTCTTGCACCTGTGGAGGGGAACCAGATATATTTACTTTTTCTCTCTTTAAGAAGCATCTTAGTCTGGAAGCTAAAGTTAATTTCCATTTCTAAGAAGCAGCTGAAGGACATCCTGGAAAGGCAGGTTTGTGTTTTCTGGTCTGCAGGGGTGCGACTGACTTTAGGTGTAAGAAGTTCGGTTTCTTTCTTTAGACAAGAGGCAGAATCAAAGTGGCAGCCTGACTCCAGTTCACCCTGCCCTGGCAACTTCAGCTCAGGCCACTGACAAGGACTCTATGCTTTTTATTCATGCTATTGATTTTATTCTCATTTATGAGAGCAAGTTGAAGAGAACCTGTGACGTCACCTGTCATCCAAATGCTCGTGATTCTGTACATTCTCCTTCCTCAGCACAATGTCCTCAGGCTCCTCTATGTGGCAGTAGAGTTTTATTCTTTTCTCTGGCTTAATAACATTCTATCATGTGGGCTATGACACTCTGTGAATCTACACATCTGTGGATCATATGTTGCTGAGAGATTGGGTTAGAATCACATTTTGGGTACTGTGCCGTTGGCTTCTGTGATCATTGGTGTTCAAATGACTGTCCAAATCCATGTCTGTGTGTTGTATGTAGCTAAAACAGAGTTCTTGGATCAAAGGTTACTATTTATCTTATAAGAAGCCAAGCCTGTGTTCTCCATGAGGTAGCATCATTCTCTGTTCTTAGCTGCAGTGCACAAATATCTAAGTGATTTTGAAGGACCCCAACTTCATTGGGGTCACAGTTAAAACTATGGTTTTAACTTTAACCACAGTTATAACGCTCTGCAAAGGTTTTCAGATAGCAAGCTCCATTAAGACCTCCGGAGTCAGGGCCTCCAGAGTGCTGAACAAATAACTGGCTTAATTCAGGACCTCCAGAATGCTAAAGCAAAGACACCTGAGATTAGAGCGAGGACAGCCTTATCTGGCAGCAGGACAGGAGATTTATGAACTGACATGAGTAGGAACAAAGACTTCAAGGGAGGAAGAGAGGATTGCGAGGCCTGAGTCACGTACAGAGCAGGCCTCTCACGAGTCAGGGGATGTGCAAATCAGACATCTAGTCGCCAGCCAAGCTAGGAAGGCAGGAAGAGATAAGAAAAACAGGTAGGACAACCCCCTCTTTGGTACCCAGGTGGGTCTGGACAACCCCCTCCTTGGTATTTAGGTAAAAGGTCAGGAGTGTGCCACTCAGCTTAGCCTTATTTAAATTGACCAACGAAATGAAAGCTTTTCTGCTTCTGTACCCGCGCTTTTGCTCCCCTATAAGAACCCCTCATCCCCAACCTGCGACACGCAAGTCATCCGAGAGACTTGTCGCCCAGGTACCTGTGTATCCACCAATAAACCTCCTGCTGTTTGCATCTGGCTGCGTGTTTTCGACTGATCTTTGGGGCACGGGGCCTCTCCCGAGGGAAGATGCCCTGCGGGAGTCTTTCAATCTGAATTCTGGTTCACATTTATTTGTTTTTGTTTTGTGTGGTAGCTGTCCTGGTGGGTACAAGGTGACATCTTCTGGTTTTGAGTGGCAATTCCTCAATGTTCCCTAAAGCCTTGTTATAATGCAGACTGGGTTTGAAAGATTGTTGAGCAACTAAACCAAGTAGGTCTTATGATGACCTCATTCTTGCTTAAACTGCAAACACAAGCAAAATCAAGCAAGTGATTTCAAGTAAGTATGTATGTTTCCCAGAAGCAAGATTCAACCTCAGTAAAGCCTAAGAAACTAAGTCACACGAGATCACGTGACTATAGACGTTTACACCAGTCTCCAGATCCACAAGACAGAAATCTTGTAGCTAAAGTTTCTTAATTTTGCTCCCACATTTTCCTAATAAAGCAGACCTACATGTTGCTGTGGGAACATAGATACTTTACCTTTCAGTCTGGCACTTCCCAATTCGTACACTGCATCTTTTCAAATAAATTCTTTAAAATTTTAGAGTTGTCTTGTACAGAGTGATTAGCAATATTGAATGTTTTCTCATGTGCTCGTGACCATTCATAACCTGCTTTGGAGAAATAAGAGTCCAATGTTCTGCCCATTTTAAAACTGAGTTGTAACTGTAGAGGGTTAAGATATTAATCTTGTATCGCATATTTAATATACAGTACTCACCCTTTGGCACACAAAAATTCTTAATTTTGCAACATGGGTTTTATCTATATTAACCCTGTTGATATTTTGATATCACATTCAAGAAATAATCTGTTCTTGAAATCCAAGTTAGGTAAAAGAGAGACCAGGTTAGCCCTAGGCTAGCCTATTACAATTAAAGTCACCTTTGCTTCCTGCAGACACAATCTGTCAGGAGGGTGGTGGTAAACAGTGAAAAGTTAAGGGAACACACATGTAATTCACACTGTTTATTCATTTGGACATCTCAGTGTGTGCGTGGTTCATGGGTGTGTTCCAACACTCCCATACATTTTCAGCCATTTTAAATTTACAGAGTGAATAAGTGCTTAGAACCCACTGCTCTGCCATTTTGCTGGGTCATTAAGGCTTTGGAAACTCACCTACCTTATTGGCAGCATGCAGTAACCTGTAACCTGTAGGCACTTACAGATTGTGGGTTTCACAAGGTAAGGCATTCATTACAAGGCTTAGCATATTGTAGCATATTATGAAGATGGCTGTTGTTTGGGTTTTATTCCATTGAAGACCATCTTTCTTCATGCTGGCAGCCCATGTCTTACCAAATCTTCTCTAGAACTGTGGAAGGATGATAGAGAATGTCCTCTGTATCTGCTTGCTGCCTTAGGAAATGTACAAATGTCATCAGTTCTAACTCACCTTGGGTTTGAGTAACACAGGCTGAAAATGACTTTGAATTCTTCGTTCAGATTCTTCTAGCTTGGCAGTTGCTATGGCCACACCACAAATGATGGCTCCCATTTGTCTGGTGGAGAACCACAAGGACGAGCTGTCTGTGAACCAAACAGCCATAGAGATTCTGGACAACATTTCCCAGCCAGTGGTAGTTGTGGCTATTGTTGGATTGTACCGTACAGGGAAGTCCTACCTGATGAACCGTCTGGCAGGACAGAATCACGGTGAGTGGCATGCTGGGAACTAGCCAAAGAGCTGACTGTCTTTGTGCCATTATCTTAATTTTGATTCCCAATTAAAACAAAGGAAAGCCAAACTCCTTCAACACCTCTACCTTCTCATGCTAATTTGCATGAGTAATTACTGCTTGCTAATACTTGGTTCTTGAATTCTTTCCTTCCATTCCATCAGGGAAACTCTCTCCCAGGAGTGCTCAAGAAAGGGCCTTTTCTGATGCTCTAAGCAATGGGATCCTATGTGTTGGTCTCTGGTCTCATACAGCAGGTTTTCTTTCTCAATAAAATATTTCCACCAGGGAATATTTCTTTGAATACCTAAGACTTTAAAAATTTGTGTATGGCTGGAGAGATGATGTAGGCTGCTCATGAAGAGGATAGGATTTGGTGCCAGTACCCATGTGGTGACTCAACATTCTCCATGACTTCAGCTCTGGAGGATTGGCTGCCCTTATTTGGCCTTTATGCATTAGGGGCATGTGCATGGTGCACTCACATACATGTAGTCAAAATTCTGATCGTCATAAAATGAAATCAATAAATCTTAATAACTGTACATTTGTAAATAAATTTTTAAAAAACATTTGAAAGGACTTTATATACGTTTGTTGTTGCACATTCCTGTTTATTTAACTCCTGCTTTTCTTTGATAATTTTGAATATAAAAACTATTATAACAATTTCTTTTTTCTACTTTCCTGCTCTTCTTGTGTGTCTCTGACATGGAACCCATACCATTTCCCACAATTTGTAAAAATACCTGTTTTTTTTGACTGTCTTGTTGTTTGACCTGGCTCTAGCTATGTAATCCCAGCTGCTGTCAAACTAATGACAATTCCTTGCCTCTGTCTCCTGCCTTCAGGGATGACAGGTGAGTACAACCCTGACTGGCTCAAAACCCTCACTGCCGCCACCAGAGGGCGCCATGTTGTATTCGTGGATGCCTCTGTTTCCATTTGGAGTCCTCTGAGGCATCATTCTCTTGTTAAATGCCCACTATAGCTTGAAATAGATGACTTATAAACTAATATATTTTTGAGGACAGATGAAGCACCATTTTGACTGTTGAGATTCACCACACTGCCAATTCTACTGCATACATCCGATTTTCGTGTGCATTGTTCTGTTCTTTGCTTTTCATGGCTGGGACTGAAACACAGGGGAGAACAACTTAATGGGGAAGGACTTGCCTCAACATGGTTTCAGAGATTTCACTCCCCAGTGGTTGGGTTCGTTGATCCTGGGGCTATAGTGACATCACAGAGGCAGCTGCATGGAAGACTGGTATCTGAGATTGAGGAAGGGGTTGGGAAGAGTTAAGAGTTCCATATCCTCCACCTAGGCTTCAACTCCCCAAACCTTCAGAATCCAAAATGTTGCTGGCTTTCGTGCACTCAATCTTTAGTACACGAGGTTTCTGGGCACTGATATTTTTAGCACACAAGGCTGCCTATGCAGAACATTCATAAACTGACCCTTATCCCTCACCTCTCCCCACAGGCTTCCCTCTTGGCTCCACTGTGCAGTCTGAAACCAAGGGTATCTGGATGTGGTGTGTGCCCCATCCCACCAAGCCAGGGCACACCCTGGTCCTCCTGGACACTGAGGGCCTGGGCGATGTGGAAAAGGTAGGATGACCCTTATGAGCCCTTGTTATCTAACTGGTTGACCTATTCATGAATACATCTAATAGTTCTACAGACTGAACTACAGTAGGTGAGATAAAGACTGATTTATTTAGATTTCACATTTAGACAAGGTCAGATTTTTGTTGTTGCTTTTGTTTTTAAGACAGGGTTTCTCTGTGCAGCTTTGAAGCCTATTTTAGAACTTGCTCTCTAGACCAGGCTGGTCATAAACTGACAGATTCTCCTGCTCATAGCTCCCAAGGGCTGTATTAAAGACCTGCACCACCACTGTCCAGTGATAAGATGTATTATATTAGGTGAAACATGCTTTTATTTCTTGTCACTTGAGTGAATGATTTGAGTCGACCCAATAAAAATTTGTTTAGTAGTTAAATTCCTGGGTTATAAGTATAGTTGTTAGATATTAGGGAAGAACCTTCCTAGTTTCGTCGCGAATCCTACCTGTGTGTTTCTCATATAGTCCAGTACCTGGAAAGAGGCAGGATGCAGAGAGGAAGAGCAGTCACGGTGGGGGGGGGCAGCCTCTGACCTCTGAACTCTAGAAGGAGAACTAGGGCGGGTTCTTAAGAGCTAGCCTGTGTTGGGTAAAGGGTGGGGGTATTCATCACTAGTGCCTACCCATCACTGGAAGTCTTCCCTGGAGGCCTTTGTCATTCTAAGTGCTGACATATGAGAGCTGTTACCCATCAGCTCTCTCAGAGCTAGATGTACAAGGTCTTCCCTTCTGAAAGGTGAACCAGGTGACACAATGCTGCTTCTACTAGAAACAGTGACATGAGAAGGTGGATGACATCACAGCAAGAGCAGTCAGGGGGAAAGATGCTCCCATAGGAAGGTAGATGACATCACAGCAGGAGCAGTTGGGTGAACAGATGCTTCCATGAGAAGGTGAATGACATAACACTAGAAGCAGTTAGGTGGACGGATGCTCCCGTAGGAAGGTAGATGACATCATCCCCTCTCAGTTGGTGAACAATGGCTGACTCGTCTTCTGAGATACCAAGGATACATTTTGGAAATGGGGTTAAGGATTGGGTTTACATTTTTGAGAGCTATATTTTTATTGTGTGTAGTGTGTGTGTGTCTGCTTGTGGTAATCATGTGTGAGTACAGGCATCCTGGATATTCAGAGGCTTTGGATTCCCTGGAGCTAGAGTTACAGAAAGTTAGAAGTGATCTGATGTGGATGTCAGGAACCAAACTGTGGTCCTCTGGAAGAGCAGCAAGTATTCTTATCATTGAGCCATCTGTCCAACCCCTTGGGTTCACATATTTTATGGTGAACCTCATCAACCGTACTCAGGACAATCTGGAAGTTTTTGAGAACACTGACTCTACAGGTTCAGTGAAGGCCTGTTTTCCCCACAATAGCTAAATTGGATAAATTTGGCTGTTTAAATAACTGAATTGAGTGATTTTAAAAAATTCTTGCTGCATGTGAGATGTTATGTGGTGCATGTAGATGCATGTATGTGTGTGTATGTTGATGATTGGTGTGTGTGTGTGCGCGCACACGCGTGTACGCGCGCACGCGTGTGTGTTGGCACAGGTCACAACGCCTTTCCGCTTCATATGGGTTCCAAAGATTGAAATAAGCTGTTGGGGTTGCACAGTAAGAGCCTTTCCACCCTGTGTCATCTTGCTTGCTGATTCATCCTTTTCTTCCTTCCCTTAGTTCTACACATAGAACCGGTAATGCCACTCACCTAGACACTTTCCATGTTCATCTGCATGTTTATATCACAGGGGTTTTTTTGTGTGTCTTTATCTGAGTCCAGTGCAAATGTGTGGCGTGTTTTCTCTGTCCATTCATCACTCCAGGTTGAGTCCCTGCCTTGGCTGAGAAAATTGCAGCCGTTCCTTCCCTATGCTGCTCTGCTTGCCTCACACACGCACTCGGTGACTGTGATGTCCAGGGTCACATCCTAGCACTTCTCTGTATCTATTTCCGCTGGCTTTTGTGTATAGTGTGCATGGGATCCAATTCTGCCTTTCTGCTGCGGGTACCCTGTTTCTCCAGCATTATTTGTGGAAAGCACTGTCTTCCTGGTTTGTGGGTTTTTGACAGCCTTGGCAGATAGATAGTTAATTCATTGATTTATTTCTAAGCCTCTTCCTATGTCCCATTGGTATACATCCTTTTCTTGTTATTATCATACTTCAAGGATACTCATCAACACAGGTTAATCATACAAATTAATGTCATTCAGTATGGTATTCTGAGAAAGACACCATCCATTGTCTCCTCCTCTGCTTTTCTTGTGGTGTCTGTTAACAGCCTTTTGGAACATGTTTGTGAATAAATCATGCTGTTCTGATTACTATAGTCAGGAATTTGCTTCAAATTAGTATGTGTGCTGCTGTTCTTGGTCAATATTAATCTCTTTAGAGAGTGTATTTTGTGATTTCATGTGAATTTTAGGAATTTTAATTAGAAAAATGTCATTGGCATATTCATAAGTACTTTGAAACCATGTGTGAAGCAACAACCATAGTTTTAAAATTTAAGTTTGTTTGGGACTTTGTGTCTACTTCCCTTCTAAGTCCTGAGATTTAGTCTCCTTTAAAACTGTGCAGACTGCATGTGATGTCACTCTCTCTGTGACATCATACGTGTATCAGTACATAAAAACATGTGCTATCATTTGTTTTATTGCTCTTGCCCATTCTATGAGGAGATGAAATTTCAAAGCAATTTGAATTTGTAGCTCCCTGGTGGCTAAGGAGTGTTGAACCTGTTTCATGTGTTTCTTAGTCTTTTGTGTTTCATTGTTTGAGAGCCCTTTTTTAGTACTATATACAGATTTTAAGTAGGGATATTTGTTTTTATTTTGATTTTCAGATTCTTGTTTCTTTGTTTTGTTTTTAGTTCTTTATATACTCTGAATACTAACCATCTATCAGATTATAACTGTTACAGATTTTTTTCCAATGTGTGAGATCCTGTTTATTAATTGTTCGTAGAGTCTATGAGATCTGGGTCCTGTTCAGAAATTTTTTTCCCCGAACAAATGTGTTCCAGCCTATTCTGCTCTCTCTCTCTTCTGTGTGGCTCAGGGTGTCTGATCTGAGCTCCTTGCTCCACTTGGAGCTGTGTTCCTTGAGGAACAATATACATTCCACTAGGTTTCTCAGACGGAGTTTCGATTTTTTTCTCCAGCTAGATCAAGCACTCTTGCTCCCCCTGCTTGGCCTCCAGAGTTCCTGGAATAACAAGGCCATGGGGCAGCACCAATGGGCTCCTGAGGACTGCTCTCCTCAGCCCTCTGCTGTGATGTCATTTCATTTGTATTTTAATAGATAAAGCTTGCCTGAGGTCAGACAGTAAAACAGCCCCACCTGTTTTCCATACAGACAGATAGTGGTAGCACGTACTTAAACCCAGTAGTCACACGAGTTTTCCATAGAAACCAGGTGCTGCATGCCCTTAATCTCAGTGATGCACAACTTTAATCTCAGCCCTAGAGAGGATTGTTAAGATAAGAGGAGACAGCTCTCAGACACAGTCTCATTCTGAGATTCCTGAATCCCTGGCAGGATCACTATTTTTGGACTGGGACGAAGGTAAGAGCCAGTGGCTGGCTGCTTTGCTTTTCAGATCTTCAGATTGAACCCCAGTTTCTCTCTATGAGTTTTTATCAGTCATGCTTCATTTGATGCCCAATGTGGGGCATGAATTTATGAAAAAGCCATTCTCCCGCGGCTCTTTTGCCACTGGCACAGGCGAGAACCGAAACCTAACCACCTGGTTTCAGGAGAAATACGACGGCTCCCAGCTTCCATCATCCCTGCTCAGCTTCCATCATCCCTGCTTAGCTCCCATCATCCCTGCTTAGCTTCCATCATCCCTGCTTAGCTTCCATCATCCCTGCTCAGCTTCCATCATCCCTGCTTAGCTTCCATCATCCCTGCTCAGCTTCCATCATCCCTGCTCAGCTCCCATCATCCCTGCTTAGCTCCCATCATCCCTGCTTAGCTCCCATCATCCCTGCTTAGCTTCCATCATCCCTGCTTAGCTTCCATCATCCCTGCTTAGCTTCCATCATCCCTGCTTAGCTTCCATCATCCCTGCTTAGCTTCCATCATCCCTGCTTAGCTTCCATCATCCCTGCTTAGCTTCCATCATCCCTGCTTAGCTTCCATCATCCCTGCTTAGCTTCCATCATCCCTGCTTAGCTTCCATCATCCCTGCTTAGCTTCCATCATCCCTGCTTAGCTTCCATCATCCCTGCTTAGCTTCCATGGAAAGATGGAAAGCACACAGAAAATATGGATATTGTATGTCATTGTGTTGTGTTTGAATTTTATGATTGCTGAGGAAGAAACAGCTGCTAAAAGACAATTGATTATAAATGCTGCTGGACTAATCCAACTTATATATTTTTAAACATCTTGATTTTAAATTTTAAGTCAAAAGGTATGCTACTTTGGAGAAGAGGTTTTGCTTTTGTTTCCACAGGAAATGATAGCCCATGGATTCATTTTCGGTTAAGAAAAATAAGGTTTAATTTATTGTGGATTCTTTCTAGGTTAAGAAAAAGAATGTTTTATCAAAAAACATTCTCTGAAATGTCTTCAGTAGGGGCAGTTGTCCCATGAGATTATCAGTCCCCCCAGTCTGCAGGAAGTAGTCCAGAAAACATTTCTACATTCCCAAAAACGGATTATGGATATTTGTCATTGTTTAATGTGTTTTTTACAAGTTGTTATGGATAATGATCAGGAAAAAAGTTAAACAAAGGAAATTAGATTCAAGACTATTGTATTGAAAAGAAAAAAAGAGAGGGTATATATTTAATCTCGTTTTGAAAAGAAAAAAAAAGCCATGTGGTTTGGTGCATGCCTTTAATCCCAGCCCTTGGGAGGGGATGCAGAGTCAGCAGATCTCTATGAGTTTGAGATCATCCTGGTCTACAGAGCAAGTCCCAGGACCAACTTCATAGCTATTGAGAAACCCTGTCTCAAAAAAAAAAAAAACCCACAAATCCCCAATAAATAAATAAATAAAAATTTAAAAATAGAGAGAAGGAAAAGTATAGCAATATAGATAGGATTGGATAAAAAGGTAGATTATTGAATCTACTTCAAAAAGCAACTACTAGCTTTAAATGTTTTACATTCGACTGAACTTTTGCATATTGTATAGAAATATTGTATATAAATACAAATTTGAAATTAATATTGTTAAAGCATGCTGTATATACATTTCAAATACTGTTCAATGTATTGTACCTATGTAACTCATTTAACAATGTAAGAAAATTTCTAGTCCTTGAAAATTATTATTACCAGCTATTTAGCATAAGAAGAAAGTGTAAGTTAGTAGTTAATCACTTAGTATAATCAAACTTGTAATTACATTAGATATGTTTTCATGGTCAAAAATATATATTTTAGATAGACAGATTGTATCATCAAAGACTTCAGAGATCTATAGAATATGTCATTTAAGATGTTTTAATAACCTCAGTTCTTTTTTTTTTTTAAATGACAATGAGACATGTCTCCTCCTGGCAGCACTAATCTACTTCATAGAGGATCATGGGCATCCAAGAAACTCCACATGACTTTTCTTTCCTTGTGACAAAAGTAAGCCCCTGGGCAAGAAAATGTCCCTGCCTCAACGACTGACAGTATTCTGTCCTAATTAGACAAGCAGGACACAAATTATTCTGCTTCACAGAAAAGTCTATCAGATATAATAGGCCTGTAGGTCAAAGATGGATGATATAACATTGCAGAGGAACTTTGTGTGACTGTCTAGGCAGCCGATGTTTCTGTCATTACCTACATTTTTGGAAGTCACGTGCTTGCACTTCCTTCTTACTCAGTTAATATTATTTTCTTCTTGAGTCTCTGAGGGAGTTGAAGATTAGATAACTATATTTATAGTTCACTAGATTCAGAAAGCACATTAGGATAGAAAGTAAATCAGGTAAAAGAATTTGGATTCCTCAAGGTAGGATAGACATAAAATATTTTCTCTGAAACTGTCAAATGCAAATGAACTAGACATTGTTGATGTATTTACTGTCTGTATATATTTTAGTTATTGTATATAATTTTTCATATATTAGTTATATACTTTTTTATTTTAGACAAAAAAGGGGAAATGTAGTGACACTTTATTTGTATTTTAATAAATAAAGCTAACTTGAAGATCTGAGAGTCAAACAGTCCCATTGGGCAGTCCTACACACCAAGTAGTAGTAACAGATACTTTTAATCCCAGTAGTGTCACTTGTTTTCCATACAACCTGGGAAGTACATATCTTTAATCCTAGTGGTGCACACATTTAATCCCAGTCCTTGAGAGGCTTCTAAAGTGGGGGGAGGCAGCTCTCTGACACAATCTCTTTCTGAGATCCCTTGATGCAGGATCACTATTTTTATACTGAGTTTAAGGTAAGAGCCAGTGGCTGGCTGTTTTGCATTTCAGTTCTTCATGTTGAACCCCAACTTCTCTCTCTGAATTTTTATTAATGGTTCTTCATTCTGTCTTCATGTGTCTTCCAGGGAGACCCTAAGAATGACTCATGGATCTTTGCCCTGGCTGTGCTTCTGAGCAGCACCTTTGTCTACAACAGCATGAAGGTCATCGACAACCTGACCCTGCAGCAGCTGCAGTATCCTTGCAGGACCTGAGTGACCATGTTTCACTGAGTGTTCTGAAATGCATATGGAGGCACTGACCTGCCCTGTCACTGTGTCACTTTGGTGGGCAGAGGAGACCCAGGGCAGCAAAAACTCTTTATTGTGATTTATTTTTAATAAGAGAATCATGAAAATGTGCATGTGAATTCACCTTTCCTTAACCCGGTACCAGTTACGTCACAGAACTCACTGAGCTGATCAGGGCAAAGTCTTCCCCAAATCCTGATGGAATAGAGAATTCCACAGAGTTTGTGAGTTTTTTTCCCAGACTTCGTCTGGGCTGTTCGGGATTTTACCCTGGAGCTGAAGTTAGATGGAGAGGGCGCCATGGAGGACAAGTACCTGGAGAACTCACTGAAGCTGATCCCAGGTAGAGGGAGGGCTGGGGTGGGGGTCTGGGAAGGGCTGGCATCTGTTGAGTTGCTCTCATCCACTGTGGGGTCCTTCTGTATTTGCCGTGGGATGGTGGTCTGCAGAAACAGTGAAAGGTCATTGGCTGGTAATGCCTGGGAACTGGAGTTTGATTTCTTTTGAGAAAAGTAGAACCTAGAACACTGCCAAATTATTCCAAACCAAGTCTTTACAGTTTGTACTTTAGCATCTAGAGTCTAAAACATCTAACCTTCATCAAGTCCAGACATTTGTCTTGTCTGTTTTGGGTCTGTCTTCCTTTAAGAAATATCTGGCTACATAATTCTTATTCATAAATGTGTCATGCATAGCCCATCTCTAAATCAATTTCACAGAGTTATACATTGTTTCACTCTTGCAAGAACAGAGGTTTTCAATGTTGAATTGGTTATGTTGTCCACAAATCAGCTCTATTCTAAGTATATTGACGGATGTAAATTTTTAGTCTATGCCATCATAATTCATCACAACATGCTGCAGTGTCAGGATCAGTTATATCATGGTCTATAAACTATTTGCATGGGTGTTATTCGCATGAATAACGTGACTTTACAAAGTGTTGAAGCCCATGAAGCCTTGTGAAGACTACCAATTCTGATCTGCTCAAAGTTTTTATTTTTCTGCCTTTGCTTTCTCAGAACATTAAAACATGGTAGTTAGGAAAGCTCTCTGTGAAACCTGTACTCACAGTCATAAAAGTGGATATGAAAAGGAAAGTATCCAGCCCAGGACACCCCAAGACCAAGCTCTCAGCACAAAGAAGAGACAAAGGGCAGGGGATGAGACAAACATGGGAGATAGAGGATGCATGAGAAGGGGAAGAGAAGGGAGAGGGGCACAGATATTGTTCCAGAGGACTAAGGACTGCCTCTGGATAGAGAGGAGACAATCATGGCACCTAGACAAAGGGCAGTTTACAAAATAAAAGAGCAAATTTTATGTAACGATGAGGTCTTTATTTTAATTGAGCATGTTAATTAGGTGAGCCAAGGGGCCTTTGTGTTGTTGAACTTCGATACTTCCAAAGCTGGACCTTGGTATTTGCTCTCAGGAGGATGAAATGGCATAATAAGGAAATAGACCTTGGTAGGTAGTTTTGAAAATGTAATCTAAAGACCTTTAGCAAGGCAGAGGGAATGGGGGAAAGGCAAAGCCTGCCAGAACCATGCTCACCACACTCAAGCTGGCCAGAGTCCCTTCGCTATAATGTATTATTACTGTTTATTTTTTAAACCAGGAATCAAATGTGGCCCTTAGTTGGCCTGGTGTTCATTGTGTATCCCAAACCAGGCTGGCCTAAAATTCACTATTTCTTTTGTATTTTCCTCCCATTTGAAGGCCACCACTCAGATTTTCTTTTCTTTTTTTTCCTTCCATTTCCTTCCCTTCCATTTCCTTCCCTCCCCTTTCCTTTCTGTTCCTTTCCTTTTTTCTTTCGTTCACAAATAACCAGACATGGGCAAACATGGATACACACACCACAAATGTTCACATGAGCAAAAGGGAGAAAATCCTCAGTTCAGGAGTTTCATAAATACTGTCTTGATGTTTTTCGTTAAATCTCTAGACTTGTGTATCCTACATATTTTCGTAGACCCTCCATCCTTCCTCAGTTATGAAGAACACATATTTTCTATGAGTGTATACTTAGCACTGACAAGAAATGAAGTCTTTTAAAGTCAAGGTAGTTTTCCTTTGCTAACCTTGGCATCATTTTGAGAATTGCTAATGCTGCCATTTTTACTACGTTTTAAAAAATCCTTTGTGGCTCTTTTTTGAGTCCCACAGGTCCTTCTCTACAAGGGGTGATTGGATTAAAAATCACACTTAGTCTTTTGTTGCTCAGGATACACAAGGAAAATGTGCTTGATGGCATACTCAGGTCTGTGGATATCAGCCATATGATTCTCCTGTGGAGTCAAATGTCTCTCGAACTATTTCACCAGATGTCTACCAAGTACAAACTTGGTATACTCTTGGTATACTTTTGACATACAAAGAAGTGTTGCATGTTTATGGTAGAGACGTGTGAGTCCAGAACACTTCACAGAGACAAGGGCCTCCGTCATTTGCTCTCTGCTCTGAGACTACCCGTATGGCTTTGTGTTTCCCTTAACACTAGGTGACACTCCTGGAATCCAAGCAACCAATCTGCTCAGGGAGTGCATCAGATGTTTCTTCCCTAAACGGAAGTGTTTTGCCTTTGACCAACCAACATATGACAAAGCACTCTTAGCCAAGCTTGATACTATCTCAGAAGAACAACTGAATCCTTTGTTCCTGGAATGAATGAGGGCTTTTGTGTCTCACATCTTCACCCATGGAAAGATCAAGACTCTCAGAGAGGGAATTAAGGTCACTGGGAATCGTGAGTGATTTTTTTTAACACACTTCTGCATAGAGTAGTATATGTTGAAATTAGTATGTGTATTTTTAAAATTTATCTATACAATGATAATATGCTTGTGTCCATCCTCACAACATGTAAAACCTATATGTTTTATAGTTGACTGTAGATTACATATCCTTCTTTAAAAATGCAGACTTCATCACTGGTATCTATAGCTCTAGCACACGTATATGAAATTCTCTGGTGCGGGATAATTGTCTGTAATCTGTTAATCATATTTTAAATAAATGATGATTGGCCAGGCAGGAAGTATAGGTGGGAATACCAGACAGGAAGTAGAGGTGATACAATGAGAACAGGAGAATTCTGGGAAGCAGGAAGCTCCCTCCGTCATTCCTGCCCAGATCACTGAAGAAGCAACATGTGAGCTTACAGCCGAAAAAGGTACCAAGCCATATGGCTAACACAGACAAGAATAATGGGTTAATATAAGTTATAAGAGTTAACAAGAAGCCTGAGCTAATGGGCCAATGAGTTTATAACCTAATGTAGACTTTGTGTGATTTTCTTTGGGACTTGCCGGCTGTGGGGTACCGGGAGGGACAGATACACCAACGAGCCGGCCCTCATGTTACAATTCTCAACTGATAATAAAATCACAAGTGAAAATATACTTGATCATCTATAAAATGGAGTGTTTAAACTGCTAAAGTTGATGTATTTTATTTTCAGAGGGAGTAATCTGTATTCTAATTATTCTTTGGGATGGCAATGTGAAATGTAATTTGAAAATTGAAATAGTTCCAACATAAGTACTAGTGTTTAAACTGTGTAAATCCATTCTTTTAAGATTTTCCTTGTTAGTTTATGTTAGTTTATCTATTTTAATGAATTTCAAGATTTAAGTGCAAAATTAAATTTTTTATAGATAATTGAATTTATTGCATGAAGATTGATATTAATTTTAACTAGAACTAGAAAACCATAAAACAAAGGGACAATCAAAAAAGAGATAATGTCTTGTAGGAAATTGTTTGTTTTTGTTTATGAGTGTGCATATATAGCTATGAAAGATTAGAACTATAATCTCAAAACTGGATTACATTCACTTATAACTTTATACTTTTCCCCTAAAACTCCTGGTACGTGAAGGACTGGGGACTCTGGTGACGACCTACGTGGATGCCATCAACAGTGGAGCTGTGCCTTGTCTGGATGATGCGGTGACAACTCTGGCCCAGCGTGAGAACTCAGCAGCTGTGCAGAAGGCAGCTGACCACTACAGTGAGCAGATGGCCCAGCGCCTGAGGCTCCCCACAAACACGCTCCAGGAGCTGCTGGATGTACACACAGCCTGTGAGAAGGAAGCCATTGCTGTCTTCATGGAGCACTCCTTCAAGGACGAAACCCAGCAATTCCAGAAGAAGCTGCTGGTAAGTGTCATTAACTGCCATACCTGTGTCCATTCATGGCTGTAGTGTTGCTGTGCCTTCATTGACCCTGGTTATGTGACTCATTCAAAGATGAGCACTCTGTGTGTTATCATGAACACAACTGTGAAAGACTCATGTCCCCTTCCCAAACTTCAGGTGCTTCTTATATAGAAATCTCTAATGACTGGAATAATGAGTATATAGTTTCCTAAATCCTTCACACAGTTAATGTCTGTGGATTGCAATCCTGCCCACAACACCTGTAGCTCATCCCTGAACTTGCTACATTCTTCTGTTCCTACGAAACAGTTTTGTCTCACAAGAGGCCCACTGCAGGCCACTGTTCTTCTATTGCTCCTTGTCATATCTTCGTGTCATTGAAGACAGAAATACAGGATGGGACCCCAATAGGAACCAGAGATTTTAGCATGCAGAACTCTCATTTTATAGAAGGTCTTGAGGACTAGGAACATCGGGAACATTTACTGTGGCCTTGTACAGATTTCTTAGAATCTTAATTCAGGTTTAAGAGTTTCACGTTCACTTGTGGTCTTATTACACTAGAATACTTTCTTGAGGGAAATAGGCTGACTCTTCTACAAAGGTTCTTGGAACTTTATCCCTTCTGTTCCTTCAACGTGTCAGATCTCTGTCCATTTCCCTTGTAGGAATTAATAGATGAGAAGAAAAGGATGTTCATGTTGAAGAATGAAGAAGCATCAGATCAATACTGCCAAGAAGAACTCAATCGGCTTTCAAAGGCTTTTATGGAAAATATTCCAACATTTTCTGTTCCTGGAGGACACAAGCTCTACATGGAAATGAGGGAGAAGATTGAGCATGACTATTTACAGGTGCCCTGGAAAGGGGTGAAGGTGAGGAGCAGGGAGCATGGGGAAGGAGTGAGGAGAAGGGAACATGGGGAAGACATGAGGTACAGGGCACATGGATGCTCATAGCAGAGGAAGGATGGTGTCATAAAACAGAAGCATACATCACTTCCTAAGAGGAATAAGAACACATGGATACCATGACATGTCTAGCTTCATGTTGTAGTTGGTGACAAAAACAGGGCGTTGCAGTGCAAGAAAGTACTTTACCCTCAAGCCCCATCCCCTGAATTGTGCTTGACTGAAATGGCTGCTATTTACTGTTAATTCTGAGAAATATTCATATAAAAATTCTGAGTAACAGAGTTTCAAGTTTGTCAGGATGGTCTACCTATGAGCTCCTAATAAATGTAAGAACAGCTAACATATTACTCAGTTGTTGCCATTGACACCACCATGGTGTGTTCTTTCCTCAGTCCTTTCTTTAGTTAAGTAAAATGATTTGGGTGATGCTCCCCACTACTGGGAGAGTTCGCACATGTGTACCTTGAAGTCCAGGCAGTTAGAAGTACTTGACCATGAATAGAGCCAACAAGAACAGAAAAAGTGAAGCCCACCCCAGTTATGTAGCATTGTGCATGGGGATAAAATATTTGAAAACATCATAAGTTACAGTGCCCAAATCTGCACATGATGTAGACAGGAGTGATCTGGGAACAGGTGATGGCAGGTGGCCCTAGCAGGGATGACAAGGGGAGCCATGAACCCAGAAATATTCTTGTGCCACCAAAGAGCAGGGCAGTCTGCAGGCCTCACCATAGCATTTGACAGTGAGGCACAGTGGAGACTGTGTTAACTCACACAGGTTCTAACCCAAGATGCCTCAAAATCTTTGCTTTTTCTTGGTCTTGCAGGCAAGTGAAGTCTTCCAGAGCTTTCTGCAGTCACAAGCCACCATTGAGAGTTCCATCCTGCAGACAGATACAGCCCTAACTGCTGGAGAGAAGGCCGTTGCAGGTACAGGAACATGTCTCTTGGCTTTCAGCAGGGGTTAGGTTCCCACAAGGCTTCCTGATAGAGGCCACAGTAAACCCATTCCCAGATTAGCAGCTGTCTACCTTTCTGTGGAAGCTCACTCTGCAAGCAACAGGAGTCTGTGTTTCATCCAGATGGGCAGGGTCTCCTCATCCCCTCCAGGAACACTCTGTCCATTGAGTGGGTCAGTGTGGAGTCTGTGGTTTCATTTCAGATCTGAATTGCTCTCTGGGTTTTGGAATGTAGACATTTTACTTAACCCATCATTCCTCTCCCCCACCATCCATTCTCATTCTCCCATTACTTTCTTCCCTCCCTGAATCTCCCTGGGGCAGAGGAGCGGGCACAGAAGGAGGCAGCTGAGAAGGAACAGGAGCTGCTAAGACAGAAGCAGGAGGAACAGCAGTAGGTGATGAAGGCTCAAGAGAGAAGTCACAAGGAAAACCTTGAGCAGCTGAGAACGAAGCTGATCCAGGAGCATGAACAGCTCATCAAGGAAAATAAAATAATGCTGGAGAAGGCAGTGCAGGTAGGACTCCTCCTCCCCCTGGTGCTTGTCATATCCTGGTCATCAGGAGAAATTATGTAGCTTGCTCATGAGTGGAAGCACCTCCCAAAGGTATTGTTGCTAAGGAGGTTTTCCCCTCAGGTTTTCAGTTGCTCTTTTAGGGTTTTAATGACTGCAATATTTCGATACATAAATTCAGAATATTTAAAAACAAACTCAGGGGTACTCACTGAATAGCTCCCAACCAGGCAGCTTAATAAGGACAGCAATGGGTCTGGGTTATCAAGGCCTGTTGGCACCGTACTTTCCTGTGAATTTATGTGCGTGCTTTCCCGAACCGAGTTCATGAGAATGGATTAATATCCTAAGGGTTGAAGCACAAAGACACAAGGAGACCTGCTCATTCACCAAAGAGTAAATGGCAACTTTATTAAACTCAAGTCGGGTATAAATACTAAGGGACTTAGGGGGCAAAAGGGCAAAGCCCCCTCCCATCAGGAGCAGTGGAAGAGGATGACAGGTGCCTGGCGCCCCAGGCCATAAGCAGCCGGGGGAGGCAGGCGTGGCTGGCGTATAGGGCCCTTGGCTGGAACCTTGTTTACAGGTGGAATTACCATAACAAGAGTGGGCCAAGTTATTTCTAAGCTAAACCCTCAAGCCAGTGCAAGAGCAAAAAGGCCAGGGAGCCAAAGGTAAAACGGCCCTGCAAATCGCCACAAAAAAAAGGGAAAAAGACCTGGGTACCAACAAAGGCCCACATTATCAGCACCTGACACCCACGCTCCCACTCTGAGAATGACCTATGCTGACAAAAACTGAAAGAAATATCCGGGCTGCAAAGAGCAGATAATTGGCCTCTTCTGCAGGTCCTGTAGCTGTCTGCAGAGTGCACAGCCTGCTTGAAGCAGAACATGGCAGGAGAGTGATTCTCTCATTGTCCAACTACAAACAAAATGGTAACAGGTTTGTAAAACAACTGATTGGTTGCCACTGTCTGTATGATGTGGTTTCCAAACTGTCTCAGTGGATTAGGCTCCAAACAATCTGACCAATTGCATCTCAGTGGGCATGAGTGCGGGAATGTCTTCATACCTCTGCCAGCATTACAATCAAACAGACATGGTGGGTCAACCCCAATGGAGTTTCCACTATTTTTTCTCACAATGTGTAGGATTAACTCAGAGAACCTTCTTCATGGAAAGGGAAATAATTTAGGGCTATACAAAGGACCACTTGCCAAATGTTTGAAACTATAACTTGTACAATGTTGGGATTTTACAATATTTTCTTTTCTCTCATGTTCACCATTTTTAGCATCAAAAGACTTTGTGTGAAGAAGGATTTATGAAGGAATCTGAGAAAATGAAAGGAGAGATACAGCGACTGAGATCTACTGTCAATGACATGAAAGAAAACAGTGGTGCCTTTGTAGATCACCTTCTAAAAACATTTGCTGCCCCTTTTTTACTGCCCGTGATGGCTATAAAAAGCATTATTTCAGCATTTAAATAGGGTTCACTCTTATTTTGATGAAGTGATAGACCATGAATATATACTCTCCCGTTTTATACTCTTCATGTTTTCATTTTCGTTCAGCAAATTTCAGCATTAAAAGTGCTAATTAGAGGACATAGATGCCTGCCCCACATTAGATAGAACATATACATGTCTGCACAGAAAATACTTTCTTTCAGGGCACAAATGTTTAACCATTCCTATAGAAGCTATGTGATTACTCATTGTACATTGTTACAATGACTGTTGGTCAACTTGACTGGATAGAAAATCACCCAGGACACAATCTCTTCTGCACCCTCTTCTGCACCCATCTTGACTAGGTTAGCTTTTGGGGACTCATCTCTAGTCACTATGGTAGGAAACCCATCCCAAATGTGGGCACCACCATTTCTGTGTCCTGCAGACACAGTTAATAGGTGAAAGCAAGCTGGACACTAACATGTACCACTTGTTACTTCCTGACTGGACGTCATGTGATCAGCCAGCCTCTGCTTCTTACTGCTTGCCTTCCCTGCCATGTTAAGTGTACCATCTGAAAGCATGAACCGGAATAAACCCTGTGTTTCTTAAGTTGCTTTTGTTGAACCGTTTTGTCACCTAGAAGAAAAGGCATTGATATCATTGGTGGTAAATCTGGAAACTACTTAAGCATCATTGAGAAAGATTGGTAACAAATTGTAAGATGTCCTGATCCTTGATTGCTGTATAGTCAAGAAACAAGTGTCAGACAGGCTTCCTGTATACTAATGTAAGTTGATCATAAAGATTTCTTATTAAATAAAGTGAAAACTCCACATAGCAGTGTAATTCATTTTTTAAATTGTTGTATTCCATGCACATGTACAGGAGCACAGATCAAATGTCTTCCAGAAAATTAATGTAAAATGTCATATTTTGGCTCCCACTATGGAGAACAAGGTGGAATCAGAAGTTGAAGGGACTCATGCATTTCCTTATTACTCAGTCCCATAGGTTTCTTGAAGAATACTGGGTAAAATGACATATTCACATTTTAGAAAAGTGATAGTAAGTTAAAATTCACTATTACATGGTGAAACTTCACTTTCCTGAAATAGGAGAAGCTTTTCGAAGGCAACTAAGATGAGAACCTGAGTGCTAGGAAGCATAACATTTGCATCTTAATGCTGTTTTTTCTCCCTTGTGACTTTTAAATAGTAATGTAAAGAATATATCTTATGTAACTCAATATAAAAACATATTTCCACTGGCTATCGTCATAATTAATGCATGTGGTTTTTATTATGTTTATTTATTTGCAAAGTAAGAGAGGAATTGCATTTAAAGAGTCATCACAGAGTAGAATATAAAAGGTGGACAGCTCAGAGATACCTCAGGGGTCAAGAATAGTGCACATTGATCTTACAGAGAAGCTCAGTTCACATCATCCACCTGGGGTGGCTCACAAATCCCTGTGATCCCGCTCCAAGGGATCTGACTTCCTTTTCTGGCCCCATAGGTCACCAGCAATCCCATCACATATCCATGGCTCCACACTCACTTTCATCAGCCATTCCTTTCACACTCAAGGCAGTCCCAAACTTGCCAAAGAGATCCTTGAGGTGCTCATCATTCATGTCTTCTCCAAAGTTCTTGATGAAATGTTGGTGAACTCTTTTGTATAGATGAACTTGTGCCCAGCAAATGATCAAATAGTGCTGAACTATGGAAGCTAAATCCCAAATTTCTAACAGATGGGAGCAAACTACAGTGAGACATTTACAGCAAGTAACAGTCACTTTATTCACAAGGCAATAATTCCAATACATCTTGTAACTTGGCCTAATTCTCCATACAAAGTCCTTGGCTTTGTGTTGACCTTGTGAAATGAGACAAATTAATTACTTTATAATGCTGTAGCTTGTAGCAATAAAAGGGTTTCTAGTCCCTCCATCCTGGAGCCAACAACAGAATCATAGTTCATGCCTCTCATTACAGGCCATGGTAGAGAAACATATCCCTTGTCTGCAGCATGGCAGACTCCTGAGGTCTCTCATCGCTATTGTATAAAGAGGCTGCTCCCAGCCAGTCACTGCCTGTGGACTTGAGGGCAGCTTCAGATTGCATGGTGAGTTCCTGCAGACTCCTAAAAGGGTCTCTGTAGAAAGCCTTTTAGCTGATGTCTCTGGAAAGGAGGCATGATACCCGTTGCTACCTCCACCATGTTGGAAAGCCTAACTAGGTGGAACCAACAGCCAAAGCTGTCACATTGGTCCTAGCCATGCCTGCTTAGCAGTTTAAATCAGTGGTCAGAAAAGAATTACAGATACACAATGAAGACAGATTCAGACAAACAGAAATCTCTAATTGGGTCACAGTATGTTTACATATGTATGTAGGCTTGAGAGAGAGAGAGAAAACAAGAGACAAAATTTTGTATAATGTGGCAAGGTTAACCGTTTGATTAAGAAACTGCGGTTGCCTGGGCTACTTGAAAATATTCTGTATAAAATGGACTTGCAGGACCCACAAGAAAAGGATGGGTGAATTTGCTAAAACAAGGTGTAACAGTCCTTGACGGTCCCTGCTTTATGAAAGGGTCTGCTAGACATTCTGCAGGACACAGAAGAAAACGACTGAAACATTTTTCCAAAATTGGCCAGACAGTCCTTCAAATTTTCTGTTTCACTGAAAAATCTGTGAGATAATCTAGGCCTGTAGGAGGAAGATGGATGCCCCAACATTAGAGCAGAACTTTGAATGAATGTCCAGCTAGCCAGATACCTCTGTGATTTCTAGAAGAGAAATTGAAAGATAGTTTCTGCACAAGTTTTTATGTTACCTGGAAAGTGAGAAAGAAGGCAGGAAACTGAAATACTGAAGAGAAGTGAAGGAAAAGAGAACTTTGTCTAAAGTAAAAATGCCTAAGGAATCAAAGAAAGGGACTAAAGGTATATAGAAAGTTGTAGAAGGCCAGATGTGAACTACATTTTCTGTGGTTTCTCATATCTGCAAAAACTAAATTTAAAAAGACCATAAAATAAGTTAAAAATTTGATCATATTAGGTTAATTCTGGGGAAAAGTTTTATTTGTCTTGTTAATAAGTTTTGTCTGGCTTTTGAGAAATTGTGTGGTTTGTTTGATTGGAAAGTTTGTGTTTCTGGGGAGCTCATAGTTTTTCTTGCAAGCATGGATCTGAGACAAAAACGGTTTGGATATTTTTGCTGCCTCCACAGATCACCAGCCAGTCAACTGCCACTGTGGCCACATTTTTGGGCATGACTCAGAATTTATCTCTGATATCTGGTCACTAGATTTAGCAGGAATTCAGATTTTTTATGTAGATAGAATTAAAACTGTCTTATGCTATTCTTTATTAAATTTCTAGCTCTAGAGTTGAGTTATGGCTCTTCTTTCACGAGAGGCAGGCATGCTTATTTGAAAGTTTTCTCTGTGCTGCTCTGTCAGCCTGAGCCCCTGACACAGTGACAAAGAGAAGAACACAAAACAGAATAGACAAAAAATTTGACTTAATTTTTGTGAACAATCTCTACTTTAAAGTTAATAAGTTTATTTTGTTAGATATGATTAAAAATCTGTCAAAATTAGAACAAGTTAAACAGTTAAAACTAGTAACACTGGAAATTGATAATTTGAAATCTATGCATGGTTAATTTAAAGGAACTATATGACATCATTACAATTGAAAAACCACCTCATTGGCACTAACTAAACAAACTCCCAACCAGGCAGCTTAATAAGAACAGCAATGGACCTGGGTTATCAAGGCCCACATTATCAGGCACCTGACACCTACCCTCCCACTCTGAGAATGATCAATGCTGACATAAAACTGAAAGAAATATCCAGACTGAAAAGAGCAGATAATTGTCAGCTACTGCAGGTCCTGTAGCTGTCTCCAGAGTGCACAGCCTGCTTGAAGCAGCACTTGTCAGGAGAATGATTCTCTCATTGCCCAACTACAAGCAAAATGGTAGCAGATTTCTAAAACAACTGATTGGTTGCCACTGTCTGTATGACGTGGTTGCCACACTGTCTCAGTGGATTGAGTTCCACCCAACCAGACCAGTTGCATTTCAGTGGGCATGAGTGCAGGAATGTCTTCACACCTCTGCCAGGATTACAACCAAACAGACATGGTGTATCAACCCCAATGAAGTTTCCACTATCCTTCTTTACAGTGTGTAGGTCTAACTCAGAGGCTCTTCTTCATGGAAAGGGAAATCACTTAATGGGCACACTAAGGACCAGTTTCTGAAAATTTGAAATTATAACTCATGCAATGTTGGAATTTGACAATATTTACTCCACTCTCGTGTTCACCATTTTAGCATCAAAAGAATTGTCTTGAAGAAGAATTTAAGAAGAAATCTGAGGAAATGTATGGAGAAATACAGCGGTTGAACTCTAACATCGAGGTTAACAGTGGTTCCATTATGCACAGTATTATAAAAGAATTTGCTACAGCAGTTTGTTCTCCTATTTTATTTCCTGTATAGGTTGCACAATGCATTATTTCACTATTTGAATAGAATTTATTTATCTTTTGATGCAATGATAGACTCTGAATATATACTCAGTCTTTTTATGAAGCTTCATATTTTCATTTTTGTTTCACAAATATCAACAGAAAAATTACTAGTTAGAGGACATCTGTGCATGGCCCACATTAGATAGACCATATAGATGTTTGCACAGACAATGGGGCTTTTTTAAGACAAATTTTTGTTTGTTTTGTTTTTCAAGACAGGGTTTCTCTGCAACTTTGGTGCCTGTCCTGGAACTGGCTCTTCTAGACCCAGCTGGCCTCGAACTGACAGAGATCTGCCTGTAGGGCACAATTTTTTTTAAAGGCATTCCTGTGGAAGCTATGTGATTACTCATTGCACACTGTCACAGTTACTGTTGGTTAACTTTACTGGATATAGAATCACCCAGGACACAAGCTCTTTTGCACCCTGTGAGGACCATCTCTGCTAGGTTAGCTTGTGGGGCATCACAAGGTCACCTGCACCCTGTGAGAACCATCTCAGCTAGGATGGCTTGTGGGGTGATCATCTCAGGTTATTATGGTAGGAAACCCACCCCAAGTGTGTGCAACTCCATTCCTGTGGACTGGGGACCTAGCTAAAACGTGAAAGCAAGCTGGGCACTAACATCCATCACTTGTGGCTTCCTGATTGTGGATGCCATGTAGCCAGCCAACCTCTACTCCTTTCTCTGTGCCTTCTCTACCATGCTCCATGTAACATCTGGAACCATGAATGAGAACAAACTCTTTCTTAAGTTGCTTTTTTGTGGCATTTTGTCTCAGCTAGAAAAAATGTCATTGTTAATAAATCTGGAGATCACTTAAGCATCATCGAATAATATTGATAACAAATTTTGATATGTCTTGAACCTGGAGTACTATATAGTCAAGAAAGAAAAGACATTTTAACTTCCTGTATACTAATGTAAATTGAGTTTAAAGCTATCTTATAAAATAATGTGAAAACACCACATAATAGTATGATTGCTATAAAAATGCTACTATCCCAGTCAAATGCACAGGAACACAGATAAAGTGCCTCTGTAAGATTAATGAAAAAGTGATCCTTTCTCTTCATGTAGGGAAAAAAATTGGAATCAAAAGTTGAAGGAACACAAGCATTTTATTATGTACTCAGTCAAAGGATTTATGAACAATACTGGGAAAACATGATACATTTGCATTTTAAAATAGTGACTAAGTTCAAATTCACTATTACATGATGACATTTTGCTTTCTGGAAATGAAAGAAGCTTTTAGAAGGCAACCAAGATGAGGATCTGAGTGCCAGGAAGCACAGCATTTGCATCTTTATGTTGTTTATTCCCTGTGGCTTTAAAAAGAATAATTAAAACAATACATTTTATGTAACCCAATATATCAAAATATTATTTCCACATGCAGTCAATATAATTTATGCATGCCACTTAAACATTATATTTACTTATTTGCAAAGTAAGAGGGAAGCTGTATTCTAAGAGAAACGGTAGTATAGAGTATAAAAGAATACATGGATCAAGTGAGCGGTGGGCTGTTCAGCAATGGCTCATTGGTCAAGAATGCACACTGCTGTTCAGAGAAGCTCAGTTCACAGCATCCACATGGCCCCAGGGGGTCTGACTGGCCCCCAAGGGCACAAGTAGTTCCATCACATCACTCTGTCTCCCACAAAACACACTTAAAATAATTTTTAAAGGAATATACTATCATGATTGACAATGGACCTTATGAGTGAAAATATTCAAGGACCCTTTTTTATTGCATGTATGAATGCAGTGTATTTATGTTATGTCTGCTCCCCCTCCATCTCCTCTAAGACTCGTTCAAATTCCCCTCCCAAGTTCAGAACTTCCCCCTTGTCTTCTTCCTCCTCTTCTTCATCCTCCTCCTCTTCACCCTCTTCTTCATTTCTGAATCCAATTGGTGCTGGCCTCAACTTCACAGATATAGAATATCATCTATTGGAACATGGACAACATATCCTGAGTCACACCCCTGCAGTAACTACACTTTCCTTCTCGCAGTGGACTGCTATCAACCACGCAGAGTTCCTCATCTAGGAGTGGGGTCTCTTAAGCATATTGCCTATCTGTTTAAAAAGTATAAATCCTACGAAGAAAAAATCTTGATGCTGTTTAATGTAATGACTATTCAGCGATGGGTATAAATATGCATTTTCAGAACAAGATCCCTTCATGGGGAATGAGTTGCAAACAAAGGAGCATTCAGAAAAAAAAGTTTGACCAAATGCATTGTCAGCTGTGGGACAGACAGACAATTAATACACAAAAACAAACATCAGACATTGTGCATTTTTGGGACTTTAGTTTGGTGCCTGAAATTGTTTTAGAAGAACTGAGAGGGCTACGTGCAGGGTTGTCAATCACGTGGGTGTCACTGTAAATGACAATAATAGCTATGGTAAGACAGGTGAAACATGTCTAAAGTCAACCACCAAGAAGAGAAAAGAAGGAATAGTGGCCTTGCTGAGGACAATGTGATGAAGGAGAATGGGTATGTATGGTGGTTGAAATACTTCAAGGAGGAGAGAGTTGGCAAGTGAGAAAACAGAGCAGAGGAACTCCTGCCTCAAGTTTAGTTCCTAAGATGGAAAGAAGGTAGAACTTTTAGGGTCTGCTTTAGCTAATTTTTCAATACAAAACCATCACGAACCAAGAAGATTCTGTGGTCTCAAATCTACAAGTAGGAAGTGTGCCAGTTATGGATGTTTCTCACAGGCAGTGTCCCAGTGATGGATGTTTCCCAAGGGCACAGAGAAGGCAGGTGTGAAAGGTCTACCTGACTTCAAATACGGGAGCCTTTGAACATGTGGGAAGTGTACCCCAGTGCATCCATAGAGATGTCACCAATTCTCAAAAGTATAACTACATATCACACACACACACACACACACACACACACACACACACACACACACACACCATTACAGAGAATCTTTCCTCACTACTGTGACGATAAGCAGAGACTATCTCCATCTGGTCTCACAACAGCCCTAAGAGTGATGTAGACAGACAGCATATTTTACTACTTTTTAGTGGACATAAAGTCCAATTGAACATCTGTTGGCCACCCGAAGAAATAAGTACTGCTTATGGCAGCATCAGGGATATCCTACCTGACCAATCATTGATGTGATCATGTGATATATTTATATATTCAATGGAGTTATGCCACAGCGAATGCTAATGCCCCCACCTCAATACTCACAGACACAGTCTGTCTAAGAGTATTTTATTACTAACAAAGCTGTTTACTAACTCTAGATAAAGAAGTTTAAATGGAACAAAACTGATTGCCACATGGGACTCAACATTTTATTTGAAGTGGATTTGAACTTTTTGTACCGGTGTATGTTAGCAGAGACCCATTAATACTCTGAGAAGTGTTATTCCATCACAGGTCTCTGAAGCAGTAGGTCTGGATCTTTGGGAATGAATTCTTGTCTGTAGACAACAGTAGTAGCAGCAGAGGTGGAGGATGGAGCCAGTCCCCTCTCTGGCAGTTACAGGACAGGTGCTGAATGCTGACTCCAGTCAGCTGGAAGAAGAAATTTTAGGCTTAGGAATCCTTTGTCTTTTGGCGAGTTTGTACCTCGACAGTGTTTCCTTTTCTGAAAAATTGCATTTGTTAGTTCATTTATGCACATGGATATGTGCACAGATGTCATGATGACTGTGGAGGTCAGTGGATAGCTTTCAGGATTAGTTCTCCATTTCTACACATGAATCTGAAGGACTGAACTATTTTCTGCTGGCTTGGCAGTAAGTGCATTTTCCACTAAGTCATCTTGCCAGCTCCTTCTGTTCAGATTGAATGCAATCTTTCTTCTTTTTGCCCTTCTATCACGATCCTGTGGTCTGAAACCCAGATTTATAGAACATCAGTTGGACCCAAATTGGCTGAATGTGAACACAGAAAGAAAGGAAGACCTATCAGAGAATACTGATCAAGCCTGAGCCCTCGGCAGATGCATAACTTGTCTAAAGTTTCTATTCATTCTGGGTGCAGCTGTGGTCCTCACAGCCTGGTGCATGGATGTGTGCTTTGTGACTGGTGACTACACCAAGTCACCTGCTACTTCCTTCAGCAGATCAAGGGTTTGTTTCTTCTGCTGTGATTGCTGCTGCTGCACTACCGTTAGGTTACCTTCAGTCTGCTAGAGGAGCTGGAGCTGACTATATATAAGAAAGCTGTAGGAAGGTCTTGGTAGGACTACTGATGGATGTTTAGTCCAGTGACCATGTACTGCTGGCAGCATGGATACACAGGGAAGGTTCTGAAGATAATGTGGTTACATAACAATTGTAACCCATGTGCTCTGCATATTCACTTCTTGATTCAGAAATAGGACATTAGACAAGTTATGCCAGCTAATCTGTTATTTGAATATCTAATAGGGTTGACACAGGAATAGCATAAAGCAACTGTAAGTCTTCAAAGGAATGACATAATCAACCTAGATCAATGAGTTTGTGACCTTTCTATTATGAAGTGAGCATGGGCATGATTTTTAACAAGAGCAAAATTAGAAAGAAGGGAGGAATTTAAGTTCACACACACACACACACAAATCAGTCTTAAGAAGAACAATCGTGTTGTATTTGGTCCTGAATGAAGGCAAATGCGTCATACCTGGGGTTATGAAAGATGCAGAAAGGGGTGACCAGGAGCCTGAGTAAGGCTAGGAAGAGCATGACATGGATGCTGGACTTCACTCTAAGACTAAAACAAACTCTCTCCAAATTTCACCCTGAAGGCTGTTGTCACTCAGCTTGTGTTTTAAACAGAGTCCCATGTCAGGGATCTGAAAAAAGTTAAGAAAATGATCTCTCCTGCCCATGTCATCAGGTGTGAATGCAAAGCCGCAGTTTTAGCTTCTGAAAACCTCCAACCTGTGAGTATTTTAAGGAATGGCTGTTATATACTTGCTCTTGAACAACAAGAAGTACTAGAAATATTAAATATAATTTTATAATTTGCAGTCTTCATAAAACACAGACTTCTAGTCATTTTGTTTTAAAGTCTGATATAGAGGTTTCCAAGCTTGAGAGAAAAAAAAATCCGTTCAGTTATCTTAAAATGTCTTATGTGGATGATTGTGGAAATCCAGCTCAGACCAGAACTGAGAGTGACAAGAGCCATTTGCTAAGAGGCTGACTTCTAAGAAACCATCAGATAACCAAGTTACAATCCTTAGCCCCAGAGATGCTATGTAAAAAGGAGGAGTCTAGGGAGAATGCAAGGATTACCCTGGAAAGAGGAAATAGAACAGATTTTACTGGTGAACTGGGGGTTGTTTGGGACATGAACAGGAGGGATCTCATGTGTGGGAGAATGGAATAGAGGGAAAGAGTGCAGAGAGAGAGATGACTGGAATTAGAGAAAATTTGGGGGTGGGGTGCAAACCTAGAACAATGGAAACTTCCTGGAATTTATGAAGGTGATCCTAATGGAGGATACGGAGTTTCACCTGTCATGTCTTACAGCCAGGCAAGGCTTCCAGTGGAATGACCGGGGTGCATTCAATTGAGTTGTTGACCAAGAGGGTTCCATGGAAATCCTCAAACAATCCAGGCTGTTACTAAGACAAAAAGGGTTGCTCTACAAACTGACTGTGGGGCCCCATTGTCAAGGACAACATCAGCATAACTGATTGAACATGAAAAAGTTGAGCTGGTGCCTACATGAGGCATTCACGCCTACATTCTAGTCTCCTGGATATTCTATGCATGCTACTGAAAGAGAAATGTCAGCACTGACTCCGTCATCAAACCCTTGACTTACAATATATTTTGGCTGAAAAATATGCTAGGGCAATAGTGGCACAGAACTTCTTAGAGTAGCCAACCGATGTCTGACTTGATTTAAGGCCCACTCCATGAGAAGGAACCCATACCCAGCACTACTTGAGTAACCAAGAACCAGAGATTAAATAGTCCAGAGATCTAGGGTAAAATCAAGCACTACTGGTGTAAAACAATCAATAAAATGATTTCTAATGATATTCTGCTATCAGCGCCTAATCCAGTCTTCATCAGAGAGGCTTCCTCCAGCTCCAGCTCAGAATAGATGCAGAAACCCAGAGTCAGACATTGTACAGAGGGAGTCTACATTGACAATCTCCACCAAATCCCTACCCTCAGTGCTCTGGGAATTCGGTGAAGGAGGATGTGGAAAGACTGTAATCAGAGGGGATGGAGGACATCAGGAGGACGAGGCCCTCTCCTGAATCAACTAAGCCAGATACATATGAGCTCATGGAGGTTGACACAGAAAGAACAGGCCCATCATGGGTCTGAAGCAGGCCCTCTGCATATGATATTATTATACAATATTGCATATTATAGCTACTATCTTGGTATTTTTATGGGGCTGCTGACTGTGAGAACTAGTGGGTCTTTGACTCTTGTTCCCGCTCATGGGACTCTTTCTTTCCCATTGGGTTACTGTGTCCAACTTTAGTATGAGAGTTTTTCTCCATCTTATTATGCATTATTTTGTCATGTTTGGATGTTATCTCTATAAAGCTTGTTATTTTTTCTAATGAAAGACATAAAGGGAATAGAGGGTAGAAAACATGAGAAGGAACTTGGAGTAGTGAAGGGAGGGAAACTATTATCAGGATATATTGTGTGAGAATTGAATCTATTTTTAATTAAAGAACTATGATAAAAAAGAAACCAGTGGATACTTGTTCTGCCCAAACAAAACCTAAATACATAGCAGCTTATTTCAAATTGTTTCATATAATCAATTCAATGCCCCCCATCATTTCTGCAGATGCTGTCAGATTGCATTTTCCCACTGGGGGACCACATTGAATCAAATGCCAACAAGTATAACAGTTATCCATTAGCTAATTGCCTTGGGTCTTAGCACTGCTCGATCATCTACACAGTAAGATACTTGAGAATATACACCATATTTTCTAAAATGTTCAGGACTTTAGGTAGAAAAGGTTCATAATTGAATTTGTATAGACAATTTGGTAAAAGTGCCCAACAATTAATTTATTGTTGTTTTTTGAAATAAAATCTACTCTGTATCCATGATTGGACAGGACCTAGTTATGCAGACCAGGCTGGTTTCAAACTCATTAGGTCCACTTGCTCTTGCATTCAAAATGCTGGAATTAAAAGGCATGTGCCACCATGGCCCACATAATGTGGATCTTTTTCACTTTTGAGGATGGGGTTCATCAATTTTGCATACAATAACATCACCTAGAGACAAAACACCTGACCATATGCAGAGTGAGAGACTTTGGAACACCTCACCCTACATGGATGTCTTCATCAAACTCCACACCTCAGGTTCAAGGATATCTGTGGAAAGAAGAGGCAGAAAGAGTTTAAGAGGCAACAGTGATTGATGAGTTCAAAGGAAGCAGCATCTCTCAGAAAAAAAAAAACAGGACAGGTACACATATGACTGTGGCAGCATGCACCATGCCTAACAGCTCAAGCCAGTCAGAATCTCAGCACTGACAAGAGGAAGTCGACACAAAATCTCACCCCTAACCAAGTAGCTGTTTGCAACTGAGACCTTCTGAGAGAGGGAAAATCAGCTTTCTATCAACCCCACTCCATGGCAGGCCCCATACCCAGGAGTGGTTCACCTACATGAATAGACTCCATGTTTATTTGTTTTTTATGTATGATTTTTCTTTTGTTTTGCCATTTTTGTCTGATTTTTGTTTTTTGTTTGTTGTTTAGACAGAGAGAAAGTGAGAGAGAGAGAGAGAGAGAGAGAGAGAGAGAGAGAGAGAGAGAGAGAGAGAAAATGAGTGAATACAGAGGTAATAAGAAATTGGGGGGATTTGGAGGAGGGGAAAGCATATGATCAGAGCATATTTTATGAAAAATATTCGATAATGGGGTTTATCTGAATAGCTTTGGTTGTCCTAGAACTCTTTCTGTAGACAGCTTACCTCAGACTCAGAGATTTACCTGTCTGAAGATGAACTCTTAAAAGAAATCCCACACTAGCTCAGAATTGAGATTAATAGAGGGTTATTTATTTAGGGGTAGACTTACAAATCAATATCCTCTGCTGGAACGGAGAACAACAACTGAATTCAGCAGCCAGAAGAGAGGGCAGAAGTGTGCTTTACATTGGCATAAATAGTATCAGAGGCCACGCCCAAGTGGGTGGGTAACTTAATGGTTATGGCTGTAGGATTTCCTACATCATCTGTCTCTGCCTCTACAGAAATAGGATTAGAGTTTTGTGTCACTATAACTAGGGTATGAAAAAAATAATTAAAAAAAAGGAAACATAATTGAGTATGCGGTCCCTTAGGTTAGGTCCATTTTGGCTGCTTACTGTGTGTTAATAAAGATGGATGTAATTTCACTATAGTTTGATAACTGTCTGTTTATAAAAACATACTCAGATTGTTCTCAAAAATGGTTCAGTGGTTAAGAACACTAGCTGTTCTTCCTGAAGACCTGGGTTTTATTCCCAGCATCCACTTTTTGGCTCATAACTTTCATTAGCTAAATTTTCAGGGAGTCTTATACCCTTTCTGGGTTCAACAGACACTTCACACACATGGTGACTTTACATAAATGCAGGCAAAATACCCAAACTAATATAAATAAATAAATCTTTAAGAGGTAGAGATTAAACCTTTAAACAAAGGGAGTAAAAACATACTATAAAGCTAAGACTGGCGAGGTGGCAAACATTTTTAAGAGTGATCTATAAAGTCTCTTCTTCCAAGGGAAGATATGAATTAAGTGCTGATTGGGTCAAGTGATTAACAAGGAAGAATTTATTGAATGCTGTGGTAGAAACAATGTCTGCTATTATGAGCTAAATATGTAGATAGATTCTAAGGACACAGGACTTCCAATTAGTCCCTCTCCCCACTCTCAGAGGACGTCTCACTGTGGGAAGAGCTGATTACCTTGCAATATTGGTAGAAGACAAGAGATTGGGCTGCAATGTTCTTATCTTGGTAGAAGGCACCAGGCCTCTTTTAAACCATCAAATGAGCTCCTCAACATGCAGCTCTGCCATAAGAGCTTTGGAATCCTACGGAATTTAGTACAATGACATCAGTTAAACCCTTTCTGGTATTCTCTAACCTTGTACATATTGTATTTGAGCACGAATATAGAAAGTCACCCAGTATGGAAAACCCATAGTATGTAAGACATCAATTATAGACATTTACTATTTCAGGGAAATATATTTTTAAGATTTATTTATTATGTATACAGTATTCTGCCTCCATGTATGCCCGCACATCAGAAGAGGATGCCAAAACTCATTACAGACGGTTGTGAGACACCATGTGGTTGCTGGGAATTGAACTCAGGACCTCTGGAAGAGTAGTCAGTGCTCTTAACCATTGAGTCATCTCTCCAACCTCTCAGGGAAATATTTTTTTACAGGAACTTCTTCCTTAAAACGTTTTTAGAGATAATTATTTATTCTTGTGTTTGATGTATGTGAGTGCCCTGTCTGAATGTATGCCTGTATGCCAAGAGAGGGTACCACTCTCATTATATGTGATTACAAGCCACCATATGGTTTCTGGGAATTGAGCTCAGGACCTCTGGAATTACAGTCAGTGCTCTTAACCTCTGCTCCATCTCTCCAGCCACAAGGAACATATTTAATTACAAGTGTCAAAGACATTGCTTTATTAAAATACACAATAAATTATTACAAGCAAAATATTAAAAATAAATTACAAATGTTTAGCTACCAGTTTTGTAAAATGGAGAATACAAAGGGTATTTTAAGTATAGTTTTAACATTGTTCCCTAATTACTGATTTTGTTAAGGAGTACAAGTTTTTTATAAAACACCTATGCTGTGGAACAATGGTCTATATTCTGTCAATTATATTTTAAATAAATCCTGATTGGCTGATTGGCCAGTAACCAGGCATGAAGTAGAGGTATGACAAACAAACAGGAAGTAGAGGAGGATCAATGAGAACAGGAGAATTCTGGGAAGAGGAAAACTTGGTCCGCAGTCCCTGACCCAGCCACAGAAGAAGCAAGATATGACTTTCTCAATGAATAAGGTACTGAGCCACATGTCTAGCATAGACAAGAATAATGGGCTAATATAAGCTGCAAGAGTTAATAAGAAGCCTGAGATACTAGGTCAATTAGTTTATAACTAATGTAGACCTCTGTGTGAATTCTTTGGGACTTAATGATTGCAGGAACCAGGAAGGACAGAAAACTCCGACAACACATCTACCTGCCACAATCCACAGGTCCCTTCTGTGCAGCATTCAAACTCTCCATTCATCCAGATCTACCACATACTTCTCCAGGGTCTAGCCTGGTGATTCTCCCTTACCTCTTCATCCGTGCACCCTTGCCAAACTGCCAGTTACAGCCTCAGACACATATCCAGTGATATGACATACTATGTCCATTTTTGTCCACACCACAACTAATTCCTAGGCTTCTTCCAGGACTCTATCTATCTACCCAACATCCTACAGGCCCATCCTGCACCACATTCAGTCTTTCTCCCAAGTCGTATCTTCCCATACTCCAGCTTTAGACTAGGAGGCATGTTCTGTAACCAGTCAGTTCCCTCCGCCCACCTGACTTCATTCCAACCAAGACATTTGAAACTTCTAGGCCCAGCCCCTCTGTAAACCTCTCTTCTACTCCTGTCTGTTTCATTCAGACTTTGAACACAAAAGAAGTTCACAGCCCATATATATTTACAAAAATACAAAATAGGTGAAAGATAAAGTCAGGATATCCTATTCAAAACCTATTGATCCTGTAGAAATGTTTGCACTGGGAATGATCTAGATAAATCCCAAGACACAGAATTTAAAAAAAAATCATAAACTCCATCAAAAAGTTCAATGAATTTAAAAAAGATGCAAAGAAACAGCTCAATGATGTAAAGGAGAAATAACTTAAGGAGTTCTTGAGTGATGCCCAGTAAAACACAAACAAAGCTAAAGAAAATGATGAAGACAACCCAGGGCTTGAGAATGGGATTCAGTAAGGTGATAGAATCGAACAGAACTAAAGCTGTGATGGAGATAGAAATGGAAAATCAAATAACACAAGTTTAAAACTCAAAGAATTTTGAGTAGATATTTTGAATAGAGTAGTATTCAAATTTAAAGTAGAGGATCTAGACCAAATCATCAAGGAATATGAAGAAACACACAGGAAATGTGGGACACCATAAATAAACAAAACCTTTGAATTATAGGAATAGATGAAGGAGGAACATCCAAAGTCAGTGACAGAGACCAGGTCATCAGCACGATCATTGAAGAAAACTTCCCCACACTAAGAAGATATTCCCATACAAATATAAGAATCACATAAAACACCAAAGAGACAAGATCAAAAAAGAAAATACCTACAGCCTATCACAGTTAAAACACTAAATGCTCATAACAAAGAAAGTTATTCAAAGCTAGAAAAGAATAAACACAAGTCACATAAGAATGAAAATCTGACAGAATAACTGCTGATTTCTCAATGGAAACTTTGGAAATTTTGGAAGCCAGAAGATACTGAAGCAATGCACTCCACGTTCTAAAAGTGCTTTAAGGAAAAAAAAATAAAATCAAAGAATACAAACAAGAGTTGTTGAGAAACTCAGTTAGTAAAAGCATGTGTTGCAGAAGCCTAGTTTGATCCCAGAGAAGTGTAAAGATGGAAAGAGAATGCTGTCTGTACAAAGTTGTTCAGTGATCCCCACAGGCATGCCATCTCTGTCTCTCTTTCTCTCCTCCAATAAATAATAATAATAATGATAATAATAATAATAATTTATGAAGAAAACAATGACTGTTAGTATTCTGAAGCAATTGCTTAGGTCTAATTTTCTGAGAAAGTGTAAGGATTTACTTCATGGTACTTTTACTACTTTACCAGAAATGTAGGTTTGGAATTGGTTTTAAAAGCCTCCACCACAGCTGGGGGATGGCTCCACAGTTGAGAGAACTCGTTGTTCTTCCTGAGGACCTAGGTTTTATGCCCAGCACTGACATGGATATTCACAGCCATAAGTAAATCTAGTTCTAGGGGAATTCAATGCCCTCCATTGTCTCCACATACATCAGATATGTTAAGTGCTAGACAGACATAGAGGCAGGCTAAAACACCAATACAGATAAAAATAAAGAAGTTAAATCTTCTAGTCAGGTATTAGGCATAACTATTTCCTCCATTGCAGGGCAGAGGCCATGTCTTGAAGCTGAGATTCTGGAAACTGCACAGGCTCCATCAATGACCAAGTCAAAACGAAGACTGTGGCAAATGAAAATTCCTTTTGGCTGTCATATCTCCTCTTGTTTTTAGTATTGTTTGTATGTATTTGTGTATGATTACATATGCAAGTGCATGCATGTGGAAGTCAGAGGTCAATTTAACTTGTTTATTTTTTTCTTTACTTTCTTTCTTTTTCTTTCTTTCTTTTTTTTTTTTTTGATTACATTGACCTCATTTTTTTAAGGTTTTATTTTAGAAAAAGTCTCTCACTTGGTTTGGTACTCTAGCCAGAGCAGTGATTTCCAGGACTGTGTTCATATCCGCCAACCCAGCTCTACAGTCACTATGTTACCACCTGACCCACCTTGTACATGTGTGTACTGGGGATGAGTAGGTCCACATATTGTGCAGCAAATACTTCATTGACTCTTTCTCCTCAGCTGTCCTCCTCTTTTTTCCAGTTTATTGGCTGTAGAGCATGTGTGAGAGCCAAAATTCAAGAAGAACAACACAGAAAGCAGAACCTGCCAACAGCCACAGCATTGGGAATGAAGCCATCACCGTGTGTTAAGTCATTATTCTGGGTCTTCTGTGCCCTTGTCAACCACTTCCAGAAGCCTGTAGCACAGAGTTGAGAAATAGAGAAATCCACTCAACGATATTTATTCTCAGAGTCTACAGAGGACGTGATAAATACACTCAAGAATCTGTATCAATACGGACTTATGTGTCAAGAGTTACCTGCCTGTTATCAATCCCTTCCACTTCTCACTTTTCTCATTATGAAAAGTTCACTAAGAACTGCAATAGATTTTCATAGTTTCGTGTAATAAAGTCTCCTTTACTTAATGTTATACTATTTTCTGCAAAAGCTGTTACATACAAGTATTGGGAAAATTCAACTGACTGTTAGGTCAGAGTTGAGTTTCATTCTCCCATTTATGAAGTAATGTTGATATAGCGAAAATGTCATTATTTTGTCTGAGAATGTTTTGCATGCTATCTGCGTGAGACATGGTTAGATGTTTCTCACATGACATCTGATCTAAACTTTGAATCCCCCTGATCTTCTCATATATTTTCCTCTGTCTTTGTTTTTAAAATAATGTTTAATGACACACCTTATGTTCTTGGGGAAAACAAGAACATTTCAAGTCAACAGAAACAGATGTAAAGAAATAAGATCAGGGTAGAAAATAGTGAAAACAAAACAGGAATACAAAATGAGAAAATAAGATGTAGAACTGGTTCTTTAAAAAGATGAGGAAGATAAATAAGCCCTTAGTGAAACTAACCAACTGAAAAGGAGAGACAATTGAAATTAATGAAATTGAGAAAAAATGAAATATTACTTCAGATGCCAATTAAATTCAGAAAATAAGAAGGGCATATTTTATAAGCTAATATTCTATTAAGCGGAAAAATGCAAAAGATATTAGTGAATTTCCAGGTATTTCTGATCTATCAAAGTTTAATACACTTAGATAAAGAATAAAAGTGAGATGGAATTGGTACTACATCAACCCTAAATGTACAGACTCAGATAGATTCAGTGCAGAATTCTGCCAGGCCTTCACAGTCGAACTAATAATAAGTTTTGTCAAGTGACTCCCTAAAATAAAAAATGAAAAAATACTTTCCAAGTCATTTTATGAAGCTTACCCTGACACCAAAACATGGTGTGGGACAATGGCCTGTATTCTGTCAATTATATTTTAAATAAACGCTGATTGGTCAGTAGCCAGGCAGAAAGTATAGGCAGGACAACCAGACAGGAAATAGAGGAAGGTCAATGAGAACAGGAGAATTCTGGGAAGAAGGAAGCAGATTGTACAGTCCTGTCCCAGCCACAGAAGAAGTAAGATGTGACTGCTTCGCTGAATAAGGTACTGAGCCACGTGGCTAGCATAGACAAGAATAATGAGCTAATATCAGTTATAAGGCTTAATAAGAAGCCAATCAGTTTATAACTAATGTAGACCTCTGTGTGATTTCTTTGGGACTTAACAATTGCGGGAACAAGGCAGGACAGGAAACTCAGACAACAAAAATCAGACAAAGACTCATCAATAATAAAAAGATGGGTTACCACAGACATGAGTTAAAGAATACATGAAAACAATTGATCATCAAAATTAATTCAACTTCACTCTAGAGACACAGAGATCATACACAAATCAATAAAATAATACATCACATAAATAAACTCAAGGACAAAATCATATGATCATTTCAAAGAAGTAAGAAATGACCTTAACAAAATCCAACACAATTTCATGGAAACAACCCTGAAGAGACTATGAATGGAGGAGATGTGTCTCAACGTGATACAGACTAAAAGACCTGCAGCCAATATTATTGTACATAGAGAAAAACTCAAGGCAGTTCCACTAAAATTACTGTCAAACCCGGGCAGTCTGCCTCTCTCCTGTTCAGAACAGTCCTTGAGATCTTAGCTAAAGCAGGAAGACAAAGACAGAAGCAGGGCGGTGGTGCACATGCCTTTAATCCCAGCATTCGGCTGGCGGGGGGGGGGCTAAACATGAAGGGAGAAGTCAGTGTCCTTATGTGCAGATAACAGGAAACCACACATAACAGACTCTAAAGACTCCACCAGAAAATTCTTAGAGCGAACAAACACCTTCAGTACAGTGCTAGGATACAAAATTGACAAACAAAAATCAGTCGATTTCATATAACCAATAAAAAATAGACTGAGAAAGAAATTAAGGAAGCAATATTAACCACAACAGCCCTAGAAGAAGTAAAAACCTCGGATTAAACCTAACCGAGGAAATGAATGCTTCACACTGTAAAAGCTTTAAAATATTACTCTGCTGGTGGAACTGTAAACTGATATAGGAACTGTTGAAATCAGTGTGGTACAAAAGGAATATAAATACTTTTATAAAATATACTTACAAAATATATTTTTAAAAATAATAAGTAGTTTATATTTTATGTAAGTAGGATTTTGTATGTTATATAAATAAATGGAGTTGAAGAAGATCCCAGAAAGAAGATCTCCCATACACGTAGACTGGAAAAATCACTGTTGTGAAAATTGCTGTTTCAAAGTCTATAGGTTCAATATAATCTCTACTAAAATTCCACCATTCTTCATAGAAATAGAAAAATATCTTAAAATTATATTGAAACATCAAAGAACCTGGGATCCCAAATCAACCCTAAGCAGTACACACAATGCTAAGGCTGCATTTCTTGCTGCATTTCAACATATACAACAGAGCCATGGTATTAGAAACATCTAGCACTGGAACGGACATAGATATGTAAATCAATGGAATTGGGGGTCAGGATATGTTCACCCATATGGCAGTTCTGATTTACTCCCTGAGAAAGTTCCACACTGATACGACAGCACCTGTATAGTTTACAGTTCACCAGCAGAGAGTAGGGGCCTCGCTTCCCCCACATCCTCACTACCATTTGTTCTCATTTGTTTTCTAAATGGTATCCATTTGTATTGGCGTGAAATAGACCTCAAATCATTTAATTTGCAAGTTCCTGGTGGCTAAGGATTTGAGCACTTTAAAATTGTTTTTTTAGCCGGGCAGTGGTGGCGCACACCCTTAATCCCAGCACTCAGGAGGCAGAGGCATGCAGATCTCTGTGAGTTTGAGGCCAACCTTGTCTACAGAGTTAGCACAAGGACAGGCTCTAAAGCAACAAGAGAAACCCTGTCTCAAAAAAAATATTTTTTAGCCATTGGGTTTTGTTTCTTTTTTCTTTCTTCTCTTTCTTCCTTTGTGTGTGTGTGTGTGTGTGTGTGTGTGTGTGTTTCTGTTGAGAGCTCTCTGTTTATTTCCATAACCTACTCAGTCATTTCATTCTTGATGTCTTCAGGTTTTTCTCTATTCTGGCTATTATTTCCCTGTCAAGGGTGTAACTACTGAGGATTTTCTCCCACACATGTATCAAAGGACTCTGTCTCCTATTACAGAGATACTTGCCCGTCTGTGTTCATTGCTGCTCTAGTCGTAATAGAGGAAACAGCCTAGATGTCCAGTGTTAGATGGAGCTGCTTATGAGTGTAAAGGAAATGTGGCACTGTAATAAACCCATGCCAGGGAAATACAGACCACCACACTAATGGAGACAACTAACCTTACAAAGTCCTTTTGTTTTGACCAGTGAAAAGAGTGGGCTCATGCCTCAAGTGTCCTGTTGCAGAAGGCCAGAGGTATAGCATTTTAAAATCAAAACCTACAATTTCATTGATGTTGGATGAAGAGCAGAGTAACCTTGCATCATTTGTTTTGACAGAACATAGCTATTCAGACACAACATGACAATTCATTTTGACTTACACTTTCTTCAGTTATTTTAGTTTAAGTTTGTATAGCACTAATTATTTTGTTTAATAAATCTGGACCATGATCTTGGGAATCCCAACTCTATTTCGAAGGGAGACATCACTGTTGTGGGGTAGAGGGCTGAGAAGTGTCTGAGCTGACCAAAATGGAGAGAGGACCACATGGCTTTGTCTTTTTCACTTCAGTACAGGTATATGATAGTATTTTATTCAGTTGTAAAGAAAATTAAATTTGTAAAAAAAATGAATGGAACTGGAAACTATTATTCCAAGTGAGGTAATCCAGGCCTGGGAAGACAAATGTTCTCTCTCATATTTGTCCTTCCTTAGAATTTTTAGATTTGTGTATTTTAGCCAATTATACAAAAATAGTTAAAAAACGAATTTGAAGTGTGGTTCTCTGTGTGAGTGGATAACGCTGCTCCCAAAGTCATGGGATCTTAAATGAAAATCACAGCACGAATGTGGAAACCTGCTTACGAGTTGTTGGTCCAGGAACTCCAGGCACCACAGAAGTTTAAGGCAGGGTTGCAGATTCACTTGGGTTAAGAGTAAAGTCAGGTTAGAGTTAGGGGGTGAAGAGAATCAACTTGAAAGTTCATTACATAGCTATCAGATCCTTGGATTGGGGGATATAATTCAATGACATACTTGGGGCACCAGCTCTACTACATAATAGAAGTAAAAACTGAATAGAAATAGACAACAAATGACCGAAGTAGGAATGTGGTGACCTCTGGAGAGGACGGCCATGGTGGAGCTTGAGGGAAGCCCTGTGCTTCTGTCTTTCCTCTGTGTCTCAGTGCTGCTCTCCCCCTTCCCCTTCTCTCCCCACCTCTGTTCTTTCCCAGTGTGAAACTGACTTACTTTTCCACACTTAACATTCTGGTCTGTCTAGTGGTTCTATACTGCACACAGTATGTCATCTGACTGCACACAGTATGTCATCTATACTGCACACAGTATGTCATCTGACTGCAGGGTAACAGTCTCCACTTAGTGCTCCCTCCTCACTTGTTCTTAAGTCATAGAGTTTGATATTTATCCCAGGCATCCAAGCCCCCAAACCTCCTGTGTCAGCCTCTCAGTTATAGGGATTATAATTGTGAACAATGAATTATTTATCAGTTGGTCTCTTCAGAAACAAAATGAAGTTGTAAATCAATTTATATTAACAACCTCAAATTTTAACAAGTCATATCACATTACTTTCGTTTTCTCTCTTTTGGGGCTCTGGATATTGCCTTCTCATACTCCAGGACCAATGTTGGCCTGACATAGGGCACAGTACAGATTGCCCAGATCTCTGGAAGCTTACCCTGAGCTGGACCACCCCATCCTCAGGGCTCTACTGTGCCGTGAAACCATGCCATGTTAACCACACCCTCCTTTCCCCACCCCATGGCATCCTGACCAGCTCCTTCCTTTCCTATCTTTGCAAGGCACATAGGTCTCCACCCTTGAAGGAGGGCAGCAGAGGTGTTCTGGATGCAGAGGCTCCAGGACAAGTGGGGCAGAAGCCAGAGCCTCAGGCCAGAGCAGCAACTCTTTTCCCATCCTGTGCGCAAGCAGCCTGGGCCCCTGCATCTGACCCTGGTGAGTGTGGGCAGACAGGACTGGAAACTTCTTTGCAACTCATTTCCAAGTGTTAAATGCAAAGTCTTGGTCATGTCACTTGTCTGTAGAGGGTGTGGTGTTCATGGAGGTATAAAGATGTACAACCTCTGACCTCTCCAAATGTGTGAAGGTGAATAAGGTTGATGGTGTCAGGTAGGTAAAAGTGTTATCAAGTGCAAAAGAAATTTGTTAACACTGGCAGTGTAAGGGACCTGAACAATTTATTCTTTTTATTTATCGCATAATTTAAAATTTGTCCAAAATCTCTAGCTTGGTATACAGATATTCATCAACTCCTTAAATTTCTTACTCAGAAAGTTTGAACAGATGGAATAATTAAAAGTCAAAACAACTAGGCTGTAAACTTTCCAATGGATTATGTATCTATAAAGCTATCTTCTTTTGTTTTTCTGTGTAATACTAGAAATGTAATCGCTGGTCTAGTTTAGGAAGACAGAAAGTTTAATAGTAACACATATTCATTAAGCACCTGCTTCTAGGCCTAGTGTTTGCATAGAAGAGCCCTTCCTACAGTATTAACATACTCCTCTCTCCATCAGTGCATTCTCTTCTATCAAAGTGTATTAAAACACACACATACATAGAACCCATTTCTTCACTTAACTGTGGCTAACCATCTGTGAAGCATTTGAAGGGGGGATAAATATGGTAACAAAAATGTAAGCATCAGAAAGAAGAAAAATGACCAACATTTTGAGGTTTGTTCATTTCACAAAGGCTTCTTTTTAGGCAAAGTTAGGAGAATTCCATGGAGGAGACATTAATCTGGGGGCTGATAGGTGGGTTTAAACAAGAAGTTTAAAGCATTGTTAAGTGGCTCTTGTGACTTTCCAGCATCAGGGTGGGGAAGCTATCTTTAGCTAGCCAAAGGTGGTGGGGCACCTGCTGATAAGTTAGACCCTGAGTTGTGGTTTTCCCTGATAACTGCTTACTCAGATCCTACCAGTTCCAGTAAACTGAAACTAAGGCCTGGTTACTGGAAGCGTTACTACAAGAATTTGTCAGTGCCTTTCTCTGGCTGCCTGGCTTTCTTAGAAATAAAATACAAGCTAGAATGGAGAATTTTTGTGAGAAAAAACATCAAAGTGAACATAAATACATTTAGGGGCCCTCAAAGCTGAATTGAGTTACATTTAAGTGATTTATTCAGTTTTATTTGATGTGCATGAGTGTTTTGCTTGCATGTATGTAAGTGCACTGCTTGAATACCTGGTGCCCCTGGAGGCCAGAGAGGCCACTGGATCCTTGGAACTCTCCAGTTCCAGACAGATGGAAGGCCCCTATGTAAGGCTGGGAGTGTAACCAGGTCCCCTGCAGGAGCCGGGTGTGCTCTTAATTGTTGAGCCATCTCTCCAGTCCCTTAAGTTGCATTCCTGAGACCATAGCAAGAAGGGCGATCAGCTTCACAGCTCAGGAACAAGAAGGGACATAATGACTTTTCAACAAAATTTTTCCTGGCCTTTGCTTTTGAGGGAACATCTCTTAGGTGCGTCAATTTGGAATGTTGAGGTGACTTGAAGGAAGGCTATGCCTGGTACCATCCCATAATGCCAGCAGCAGTGCCTTTGCTAAGGTAAACTGTAGCTGTCATTCTCCTTACCCTGTTACAAACATCTTGATGAACAGGTCTTACTTAAAGTAAGCCTAGGTTTTCTATGGGTTATGTGAATTTCATGTTCTCTAAGTGTTTGGAAAATACTTACCTTAGAGCCACATTTCATATCTTGTGAAGTTGACGAGTGTGTATGATCAGCTTAGGGAAGTTTTTTTCTGACACCTCAGATACTTTAGTTGACTATTTTTGATTTAAGTTTGGTCATCTTTGAAAATCGTATGAAGTAAGAAGTCTCAGAACCAGCTGCTTGAGGAAAGTAATTAGGAATGAGATGGATGATGAAAATGAAAGAACTGGAGCATCTACTTTGCACACGCGCATGCACACATACACACATGCACACACACATATTCACAGACATGCTAAAACACTCTCACACACATGCTCACACACACATATGCTCATACATGCGATATTGGTACAGAGAAAATTAAAATTTCTTTTCCGTGAAGATTACTTCAAGATGTGAAAAAAATTAATAGTCTAGATGACTTTAGCTATACATTTTTTCTCTTCAGCAATAGCTTTATTGTAGTATAATTAACACCACACACCTCACCGACTTCCAGTGCACAACTGTGTGACTTCCAGTGCACAATTGTGTGGCTATGGGAATATTCAGAGGTGTGCAAGCATATTTCCATAATCTACTCTGCTTATTTAAATTCAGAGATATTTTCCCACAGGTTCTCTCTGGTATTTTCAGTGTATGTTTGCAGGGGATGAAGGGAACATTGGGAGTGTTCATTGTGTGTGGAAATCTCAGGATAACCTTTGAAAGTCTTTTCTTCCAACTTGTTGAGGCAGTCTCTCCTGTACTTTGTTCCAGGCTGGGTACTCCAGGTTAGGAAGCCCTTCAACTTCCAGGTGATTCCCCTCTGCTGGAAGTATAAAGTCAAGCCTCTGTAGTCCCTTTTCGTATCTTTCTTGGATTGAACTCACGTCTCCGATCTTGTACAGTCAGCACATTTACATGCAAAGATATCTTGCAGGACCCTGGTTGGTTTTCACAGACCTTTTCTTGTTATGTGGTTCAAAGAACCAAATCCAGAGGCTTCCATATGTTAGGCAAATGCTCTGCCAGCCCAGTGTGATTTTAAACATGGTGGTGTTTCATCCACTAATAGGGTAATTTGACTTTTTCCTTCCCTGATTTTTTTCTTCCTTCCTTCCTTCCTTCCTTCCTTCCTTTCTTTCTTTCTTTCTTTCTTTCTTTCTTTCTTTCTTTCTTTCTTTCTTTCTTTCTTCTCCTTCCTTCCTTCCTTCCTTCCTCTTTCCTCCCTCCCTCCTCCTTCTCCTCCTCCTCCTCCTCCTTCTTCTTCCTCTCTCTCTCTCTCTCTCTCTCTCTCTCTCTCATCTAAATTTTCTGTAAACAAAAGCTCTGTATTAAATAATAGTTGAGGAATGGCTACCCTTGGCTCTATCCAGTATTGAGAGGAACTAATCTGAGTTATTCCCTATTCAGTATAATGTGGTTGGTAGGATTTTCACAGCCCTTTATTGTGTGCAGGTGTGCTTTCTCTTCCTGGTTTGTTCAGGACTGTAATCAAGAATGAATTAAGTTTTCCAAAGACTTCTCCATTTACTGACATTCTGATCTGGTAGAATAAAAGAAATTTTCTTTTGATTGTTAAAACTTGCTTTACAGCTTAAGATATGATCTTTCTTGGCAAAACATCCCCAAGCTGCTAAGGAGGATGTGACTTCAGAGATTGTATCAAATATTTTGTGGAAGTCTTGTGAGTCCATTTAATCTATGGACTTCAGAGATTGTGTGAAATATTGTGAGTTAATTTGATCTATAGCACAGTTTAACTCTGAAGTTTTGTTGACATGTTTGCATCTGGAGAATCTATTGATCATAGTGGGGCATTAAAGTCAACTCCCATTCTTGCTTTGGCAGCACCTATTCTAAACTTTGACTGATACAGAGGTGATTAACATGGCCCCCATATCAGGATAACACACAAATTGGAAAACAATTCTATATTTTTATGATAAAATTGATTTGATAGGAGAAAAAGTGACTCTCCTCAGGAAAGGAAGTTGGAGGTAAATACAGGAGGAGAGAAGCATGTAGAATAATAAAAATATGAATGGATGAAAAAGCCTCAAGAAATCACACTATTAACAATCTACCTAAACACAGTAAAACCTATAACGGCCACAATTCAGTATATGCATATACATATATAATTTTAATAAACCTTTCTCATCTAGGTTGGTGGTCCCAACGACCACCTAACAAAGAAAAATACCAGATATGAGAAGCCCTCTTTTGAGTTGTGGCCAAGTAATCTAAGAGATTCCTAAAGTTATTGCATTTAGTTACCCCAAGAGTGGGAAGGTAAGTCCCTTAAGCTTCAGGCACAGGGTCTAGAGATCCCTGGACTAGAATTGAATTGGATGATCCCCACTGCTCTGAGGACTATTTTTCATGGAACTAGAAGGCACAAAGAAAACTTCCAAAGGAGAGAGGCCACGATAGTTCTGCCTATCAATGACCCTCATGAACCACATCAATGTGCAATAGCCCTGGGACTGCAGTAGTGGCACAAATGCCTTGGCAGTGATTGAGATGATTTGAGAGAAAATGGCCTTCAAAAGAATTGACATTATTAGTAGGTATGGCCTTGGTTGTAGGAGGCCACTTGTATGTTCCCAGCTTCCCAGAACCACACAGAAACTTTATAAATTAAATCACTGCTTGGCTAATTTCTTAAGTGTATTGCTAGCTATCTATTTTATCTACAATTAACCCATTTCCATTATTTTATATTTTGACATGGGGGTCTTGTCAAACTGGTAAGGTTTCAGCTGGCAGTTCATGTGTTTCCCCTGAGGTGGCACCATGGTGTCTTTTGACTCCACCTTCTTTCTCCCAGAATTCAATTTAGTTTTCCCTACCTAGCTCTATTCTGCCCTACTATAGGCCCAAAGTAGTTTCTTTATTAATCAATGATAATCACAGCATACAAAGGGGAATGCCACATCACCTCCCTTTTTCTGTTTAAATAAAAAGGAATCTTTTAACTTTAACATAGTAAAATTACATAAAACAAAACAAGTATCAAGCAAGAATTACAGTTACAATATTTGTATCTACTTTATCCTTTATCATTACTAAGGAAAACTATAAGTATCTATTCTTCAACTCCATCAAAGACTCCAGAAGGATATAATATTACCTAAGTAAACAGAAAATACATTGTAAGCAGCTTCCAAAACTCTAGAAATGACAGAGACATCTCGCTGTCTGGATGGTCACCCAAAGTTCTTCTGTATCACTGGGGCATCCATCTTCTGCCTACAGGCTGATAGCGTCTGACAGACTTTTTCATGAAGCAGGAAATTTCAAAGTCAGTTCTGCCTATATTGGCAGTTTGTCAGTCACTTTTTTTCTGTGTCGTGCAGAATATTTAATAGACTCTTTCATGAAGCAAGAACCCTGAAGGATCATCTCAGCTTCTTTAAACAACTTTAGCAGTCATTTTTCTGTGGGTTCTGCATGTCCAGTTCACACAGCATAACATCAATCAGTACAGGCAAGAACAGTTTCCTGCTCAGATGGCTAGCAAACTCTGCAAGAAGCCTCTTTGATGACCATCATCCTCCTGTAGTAGACTGGTGCTGTCAGAAGCAGATGTGTCTCATGGTCATGAAAAGTCCTAAGTTTCTAAATATTTTAAATGCCATATTTTGTAGGTCCCTGAAATATTTGAAAAATACCTAATTAACCAGAATATATTTAACTAACATGACTACAAACTTGACTATTACAGATGATTATCTATTAACCTATTTTTTTAAAATTATACATTACTGTTTCTTGGTTTTTCAAGACAGAATTTTTCTGTAGCTTTTGGAGCCTGTCCTGGAACTAGCTCTTGTAGACCAAACTGTTCTCACGCTAAGAGAGATCCACCTGCCTCTGCCTCTGCTGGGCTTGAAGGCATGTGCCACCACCTCCTGGCATGCTATATTTTTAAATGAGCTGCACAAACACAATACTTTAATCAAGAACAGAAATACATATTTGCAGCATAACAAAATTGACTTTAAATTTGTATTAATAAACAAAAATCCATACCAATGCAAACCTGTTTATTATATCCCCCATTAAATGTAAACAAGCATTTATAAACAATATTTGGGTTTATTGGTGTGGTTCTCTCCAAATTGCTTCCTGCTTTTTGTTGGGCAAAGTATTTTTGGGGGTGTATTACCTCTACTTCCTGTCTGGCTTTCCTGCCTATACTGCCTGCCTGGCCAGTCAGCGTTTTATTAAAATATGATTGACAGTGTTCCACATTGGAACACTGGACTTAACTCTGTAAGTCCAAACGAGAAGCGGAAGGAAAGAGAACGTGAGCAAAGAAGGCAAGACCAGAGGGAACCTTGATCCGACGATGGATGGCGATATAGACGGAGACCCACATTGGAGCACCGGACTGAGTCCCCCAAGGTCCAAATGAGGAGCAGAAGGAGGAAGAACATGAAAAAGGAAATCAGGACCATGAGGGGTGCGATCACCCACTGATACAAGGGGACTGATCTAATGAGAGTTCACCAAGGCCAGTTGGACTGGGACCGAATGAGCACGTGATCCAACCAGATTCTCTGAATGTGGCCGGATTCTCTGAATGTAGCTGGCCAGGAGTCTTTCTGAAAAGTCATTGACAATGACACTGGGACTTGTTTCCTCTGCATATACTGGATTTTTTGGGATCCAGTCTGTTTGGATACTCACCTTCCTGGACCTGGAGGGAGGGGGGAGGAACTTGAACTACCCACAGGGCAGGAAACCCTGAATGCTCTTAGGGATGGAGAGGGAGTGGGGAGAGTGGGAGGGTGTTGGGAGGGGGGCGGAAATAGAAACTTTTATAATTTAATAAACTTTGAAAAAAATATGATTGACAGAATACAGACAATTCTCCTGCATCATTTCCCTTTTTTTTTAAACAAAGGAAAATACCCATAGTCCATTTATTGGGAATGTGGGCATAGTATTTCAGGCTACTTCCTGCTGGTTGGGGGCACTGATAATCTTATGGGGACCTAAAGAAAATTTTAAATTATCATCAAGTCCTGACTGGAGTATCCTGTGAGTCTTGATCATCTCAGGCAGCAGTCTTGAACCTGTTCTGGATGAAGAACTCAGACATCTGGGCCATCTGTTCCTGTCGGAGATTTCTCAGGTGGCCTTCCTTGATCATACTGGATTTTTCTTAACTCAGAATGAATCCACAACCTCTCATTTTCTGTGGAAACAAAAGCAAAATCTCTTCTCCAAAGTAACAAACTTTTTGACTTCAGTTTTGAAGCCAAGGTATTTTCAAAATACCTATCTTGGGTTAGTTCAGCAGTATTTATAAACAAAAGTCTTTTAGTAGCTGTTGCTCCTTCCTCAGCATTCAAACAACTCAAAGAGAGCATAATAGCATAAAGTATCAAGATTTTCTGTGTATTTTCCATCTTTATTTTAACCTCTATTTCTTTTATTTTTACTTTTTACTTTTTGAGACAGGTTCTCTGTATATCTTTGTCCTGGAATAACACTGTAGACCAGGCTGTCCTTGAACTCAGAGATCCTTCTGTCTCTGCCTCCCCAGTACTGGGATTAAAGCTGTATGCTACCACACCTTGAACTCACAGAGATCTGTCTGTCCCTGCGTCCCAGGCATTGGGATTAAAGATGTGCACTACTACACCTTGAAGTCACAGAGGTCAATATACCTCTGCCCCTTGAAGTCACAAAGGTCAATATACCTTTGCCTCCCAGGCATTGGGATTAAAGGCGTGTGCTACCACACCTTGAAGTCACAGAAAGTCAATCTCTACCTCTGTCCCTTGAAGTCACAGAGGTCAATATGCCTCTGCCTCCCAGGCATTGGGATTTAAGATGTGTACCACCACACCCAACTACTCTGTTTCTTCCTTTTTTTACATTAAGAACTTTAACTTTTGGCCTGCATATATTTTTAACACACTGTAAACCAGTTAGAGGTTTTCTTTCTCTTTGAATCTCTCTTTACTGTATATCTCTCTTTTTCTCACCACAAACTTGTAGTCATGTTTAGTAGGTCACATAGAGATATTTGCAATTGTCTCAAATGCTGATAATATGTTGTTCAAATTGGACGAGTAGGGCACAACAGAAGGTAACTGCTGAATTTTGCCATCTCAGTGTAGGACAGTTCTTCCAAAACTCCTGATTCACAGACAAATTTGTCAGATATTTAGGCCTATAGGCTGAATATGGATGGCACAGTGTTGCAGATAAACCTTGGGTGCCTGTCAAGACAGACAGCTGCTTCTCTCATTTCTATAGTTTTGGAAGTTGTTTGCTCTGTAATTCCTGTCTACTCGGGTAATAAGATATCCTTCTCCAGTATCTAATGGGATTGTAGAATGTATGATATAGTTACTTTTTCTTGTTACTAAACTCAGAAAAGAAGCTCACAAAAGAACTTCAAAGTGTATAAGATTGAGAGACATAAAAGTTTAAGTTGTTTATCTAAGAAAATGTTTTTAGGTCTAAAAAGATATTTTTTTAGAGTGGTAATACAAATTATGATAGAAAATAGGTTAGTTATAAAACTTTGAAATCACCAAGACAGGATAGCTAATAGAGTATTGTCTTCAAGTTTGCCAAATACAAATGGATTTGACATTGGGAATATAATCCACACCTGATAATTTTTCTTATTGTATATAGGTATACTGTTTTAAAGTTAAAACCATTTCCTTTTTATTTAAAGAAAAAAGATAAAATATTGTGAAATGTTTGATCACACTGTGAGAAAGGCACCTTCGGATTGATTTAGTAAAGGGCTGAATTGTGAATAGCTAGGCGGGAGAGAATAGGCAGGACTTCAGGTAGGAGAGGAACTCAGGGTTATAAATCTAGGTGTGGGAGAGATGTTAGCAAGACACTGAGCAAGTCAGATGTACAGAATGAAAGAGAGGTACAAAGACATGTGGCAGACAGTAGATGAATAGAAACAGGTTAATTTAAGTTATTAGAGCTCATTGGGAAGAAGCCTAAGATAAAGACCAAGTTTTCAAAAATAAGTAGTCTCTGTGTCCTTATTTGGGGTCTGGCGTTCCAAGAAAGTCCTACTAACTATACCAAAAAAATCTCATCAACACGACTGCTCAGACATGGGCTGAAGAAGAGGACATTCATGATTATAACCACGGACATGGAGAAAAATCCAGAAGGCCTCAGTTCTACACAGAAAACTACAGGCAGCTGAGAAAAGCTGGGAGAAGGAAAAGTGTTCTTCCCCAGGTATTAGCTGAATGTTCTGCCTGGCCTGATTCTGCAGTTGTTAAATCCCAAAGAAATAACACAGAGATCTACATTAATGTTAAACATCTTATTAATTCTTATAACTTATATTAGCCCATAATTTTTTCTGTGTTAGCTATGTGGCTTGGTACCTTTTTCAGCAAGACACTCACACCTTGTGTCCTCTGCAGACTGAAACTTCCCTCTTCGCAGAATTCTCATTGCCCCGCTTCTATTTCCTGTCTGGCTACTGGCCAATCAGCGTTTTATTATAATTAATACAAGTGACAGGATAAAAGGCCATTGTCCCACAGCACCCAGAGAGGAGCACACAAACTGGTTGTTGAGTGCCAAATGGTCAGCCCGGAAAACTTACATACAACAGTATATGTACTCATCAGGTTATATGTGCAAATAAATGTGCATGTGCATATATATGTATATATTCAATAACATTGCTCTCATGGCTTGCTCAGCCTGCTTTCTTAACCATCCTAGGACCCCAAAGTGGCCCAGGTCCTCCCACATCAATCAAGAAAAGGCCCCACAGATTTGTCAATCTGATAGAGGCAATTCCTCAACTAAGGATTCTTCTTCCCAGATGACTCCAGTGTGTGTCAAGCTGACGAACAGTTAACTAGCACACTTCCTCTGTTACTATTCCTTAGAACTATTGGAGTTATTTTCTCCTGAGCTCTTGTGATCCTAACTTTCTGTCTTCTTCCTTTGTGTTTTTATTTTCCTGTGAGTGTCTTCTTCACTGCTCCCTCTGTGGTCATGCATTACTTTAGCTGTGTCCATCTTGAAGGTCTTTATAAAGACAAATTTGTATGTAGTCACATTGTCTGTCAGTTCTTTTCTTTGAGGGCTCAAAATACATAGTTGTGCCCTCTGACCTTAATCATTTCTGTCAAGGAACGTGCTGCTTTTCTGATGATTTTCCAATCAGGTCCATGTTAGTAACTTGGCTCTTCTCTGTAGTCCCTTTCAGCATTCTTTTCTCATTCTTCACTCTTTGAATTTTACTAAGAGTGTGATATGACAAGAATATTTTCTGGTCGTATCTATATAGTGGTTTAAATGATCTCTGTACCCAGGTATACTTATCTTTCAATAGATATAGGCTATTTTGAGATATTACTTCAATGAATAGATTTTCTATGTCTTTTATCTCTACTTCAGCATTCTGATAATTTTTAATTGATTTTATTGAGCTCTACATTTTTCTTGGCTCTCCTCCCTTTTTCTACCCTCTGCTTCAACCCTCTCCCATGATCCCCATGCTCCCAATTTACTCAGGAGATCTTGTCTTTTTCTACATCTCATGTAGATTAGATCCATGTATGTCTCTTTTAGGGTCCTCATTATTGTCTAGGTTCCCCGAGATTGTGAATTGTGGGCTGGTTTTCTTTGCTGCATGTTTACAAACCACTTATGAGTGAGTACATGTGATAATTGTCTTTCTGACTCTGGGTTACCTCACTCAAAATGATGTTTTCTAGCTCCATCCATTTGCCTGCAAAATTCAAGGCCTTGTTATTTTTTCTGCTGTGTAGTACTCCATAAAATGTTTCTGTTTTTTCTGTATGTCTTGTCTTAGAGGTCATCATAAGTTTTTCTTTATTCATCTGTGAAAGCAATAACTCAATAACCTTGTCTTTGAAGCCCTGGTATTTTTACTTCCAGTTAATTTAGTCTGTTGGTGATTTTTACTCTTTAATTTCAAAAATTTATCTGCCAACATTTTCAAAATTTACTTAAAAATCTCCCTATATTTATTATTCATATTCTATGTGTTTTGCTTATTTCTGTCAGTTGTCTATATTTTTGAAGAGTAATCCTTTCCAAGTTAACCTCCTGAGCAATTTCTCCAGTGCCCTACCTAATTAAATATATTTTGATTCAGTTCCTGACACTTAAAGATATTTTGAGAAAGTGGTGAGACCTTGTTTCCTTTTGGTGGTTGGTACATCTGTGGGAGTGTGTTCTACACATTGATGTGACGATGTGTACAGTGAGCATTCATCTGCCCAGATCTAAATTCTCAGCACTAGTCACGATGGAGAAAATAAACCTCAGAAATAACAATACCAGAGTCATCTTCCCCAGAGTTACCATAATGGGCATAATGAATATAATGTGCAAAGCTAATTTCTAATATAACGTGAAGTTAGCAACTAGTAAAGGTTAAGACAATCATGAAAAATAATTGAATAAAGAATTGTGAAAAGGAAAGGATAGAAAAAATAAAAGGAGAAGAGGAAACGAGCAAGAGATTAGAAACAATGTAGTTACAAAGTTTAAAAAGTGTAAATAAAATAGATAAAGTGCAGGCCTGTGATCCTGACCCAGGAAAGGTGAGGCAGGAGGATTGCAAATTTGTGGCAAACCTGAACCATCCATGTGGACCCTGCCTCATAGTCAATAATGGCAAGATTAAGTAAGCAAGACACAGAGATTTTTTTAAAGATTAAAAGCTTTTTAAATCTTCAAAATAATAAAAACATTGTGTTATATGAAAATTACACACATCGCTTTAGTGTCTGGAAGCAGAGACTTGGAGGAACCTTTCTCTTGATGCTCTCATATAATTGCCCAGGCCTGGGGGCATCAGGGTTGTAGTTGGTGTGTATTGTCGCTCTCTGTGCTACCTTCCAGGTTGGTGTTGTGTACAGTACACAGGTGTTTTAAGTAACAGAGCGTCATTTATGTGAAAGACCTCCCGTCTCTGTATAATCCTCTCCACGGCTAGCTCCAGAGGTCTTTGTGGCTAGTAGTTCAGGTAGGTCCTTCTGTTTGTAGGTTTGTCTAAACAAAGCAGTGTCTCCTGGATGTTTTGGGGGAAGTGGGATGACAAACAGAGCTCAGAGGTCTGCAGTGGAGAGAGGTCCTGGGCGATGAGCATTTTCAGATCCTATCCAACAGCAAAGCACTATTCAACAAGGAAAAAGCTGTGGGAATTGAGTGATCATTTTACTCAGGTTCACAGTTCTCAACCCTTGTCTGCTGCACACAAATTGTACCACGAGTCAGTTTCAGAAATCAAAGAATATGGCTGGCACCTGCTCAGAACTCTCAGGCTCTGCTGTCATCCAGAGGAGCCAATGTCATTCTGGTTACAGGAGGCAGGGCTGCCTGTCCTCATGCCTCCACGGCCTGAGCTATGAATCTGTCTGCCAGTCACTCCCTCCTGCACTACTATCCCTCATGACTGCCTACCCACCAGGGCATCCCAGGGCACCATGACATGTGCTAGATGATTTTGGGTCCCCACCACAGCTCAGACTCAGAGAACAGAAGCTCCTGGTTCTAGTACTGTGAGAGACGGGGTGTGGAGAGCTCGGGCTGTGCCCATCTGTGTTCCTTTGTATTACATAGGACAGGAGTTTTCAGTGTGTGCCTTGCCCTGAGTGACTCCATTTATATGGCAGTGGTTTGCTTCATTTTGAAAACAAATGCTGAGGAAAAATGCCTCTGTACCTTATCCGTGCAAGTGCCCAGCACAGAAATAAGATATAGATTGATAAAGGACTTATTAATATAAGTAAATATTTCCTACCTATAAACATATCAAGTCAGGAACACCTAATCCCACAGATGTTTGAAGACCTTCTCTGAGAAACCAAGCTTGTGTGCTTGTTCAAAACACCAGAGCAATGAGCGTTGCAATGCCCTCACTTGGATCATAGCCACTGAGTCAGCATCAGCCCACCCCATAGATGCATCACCAGATACAAGGCAACAAACTCTCGGCTTTGTCCCTAGGACTTCTGCTCACATGATCAGCCTAAATTTAAGTGTCTCACCTGAGCTCCCACTTGTGCTTGGAGTCAGTTCTGTGCTTTGAAGCAATCTGCTCCGTGAACCATCTTTGTATTTGTAACTGACACTACCTTCAATCAACTATGTATTTTGGTCACCATGTTACAGAACAGCTCTCTCTCTCTCTCCATGTGTATCTGCTATTTGACTCTGCCTTTCACAATCCACATTTCTACACACCTGTGCATGTGCTCTCCCTGCCAGACATGTGCTCATGTATTTTACCTCTAAACTTACATAGTATTCCAATATGCTTTTGAGGTAAGACAAATATACCCCTTTACTTGTCCCCTTCTTTCTTTATGAATTATGAATAATATTTATATTCTGCTACTTAGGGCTCTTTTGTTTCTCAGGAATTTGTTATTTACAGGGAGTCTATGTCCTCAGTTAATTCTGCTTCTCATTGGGTTCTTAGGTGATCACAGCAATATGTACTGCTCATCAGTGAGGAATCTGTCTATGACTGTACAGTTTAAACAATCATTAAGTGTGCTGCTCTGTGTAATAATGTTGTTTTATGGACCGTCAACTTACTATTGCTGTTCCTTCTACAGGAAGGAAGAACCTCTCAATATGTCTTCCAATAATGACTCTGTTGTAGTCTCAGTGACAGGAGGAAATTCCAGTGACCTTCCAGGAAATTCCAATGACCCACACACATTGACTGGAGAGGCTGTGTTAAGTTTTCATAACATCAACTACCAAAAAACAGTGCAGCATGGCTTTCCATTTTGTAAAAAAACACGTGTGGTAGAAAGACTATCAAATATCAGGTATGTGCATGAAGCAGAATCCACTGCATTGAACAAGTTTTCAAAACACAGAATGTCTCTATTATCTATAAATTCTGTGTTTAAGTGTATATATATATATATATATATATGTCTATATATGTGTGTAAGTATGTATGTGTGTATATTCACATGTGCAGATGGATGGATGGATGACACACCAAGATACAATACATAAGAGGACAGCCCTGAGCACTGGTCTTCAGCTTCTACTGTGGTGCAGACCCATTCCCTCATTCTTCACTTCAGTGTGTGCCAGGCCAGCCGTCTGCAAGTCCTGTTAAAATCAAGGGATATGAGAAATATTGCAAATTTAAATTCTACAAATTTGAAATTAAGGAATGGTGCAGACATGCAAACACACATCTGCTCCCAAAACTGAACTGAGAGTTTAGACCAGGCTGACTGGGTCAGTTACCAGTGATGAGATGGAAGCAATGAGAAAGTCCCAACAACAGAAAGTCTGGGTTCTCAAATATTTACTCAAAATTCATTAAGAGCTAAAACCAACATTCCACACATTGTTCTTTGACATAGAGAAAGCATGTTTACAACCAAATTCTGAGGACAGAGCAAAAATACCAAGATTTCCCCCACACAGTCTGCACAGACTCCTCCCGATCCCAACCATTGGGGATTTTGGACACTGGTCATTTCTGGTCCTCCGTCTAAAACTTTTACCTTTTTCTTATTAAGAGGAGAATGGGTAGGACAAAGGATTGACACATTGTCTATATATGAAATAACAAATGGGAATGTAGCTAAATTTTTTATAATACTATAAGAATATGCCTTTTTCAATCTAAATATTCACTACTCTGAATTAATCAATCAATCAGTTTTTGGGGCATAATTTGTGTTTGTCCTGTATTTATACATCAATAAATAAAGTCCTCTACTTGAGGGATGTTTTCCAATTTTTACTGAGCATATTCTAATCTCTTTATCAGGGAAGGAAATCATTTTGGGGATGCATATTTAGCTTTTCAATGTTGATTAAGGTAGTTTTGTTTTAAGTGTTAAACTTGACAACACTCTCCTATCCTCTGAGTACTTCTTTCTAGACTTTGGATTTCTCCTTAAGATGTATTGATTTTGGTTTGATTCAATTTTAATAGTAATGACACTGCTACTGATATTCCAGGAATCTTTGTGACAGTGTTTGCGAGGCAGCAAATGGGGCTATATGACGACACTGCTCATCAAACATTAACAAGAAGCTCTCATACACTTGACACATAAAGTCCATGTGTGTAATGGGGTCCTTCTGAGAGCCTGATGTTTAGTTCAAGGACACTTAACTTATATGCACCATGTTTCAAAAGGACGACTCCTTAAACAATAAACAACAGGGGGTTTGTGATATCAGAAGCATTTTCTAATGAGTTTCCATTAAAATTCAGCATATTTTTGTAAACAGTAGACTTCTATAAATATTCAAATTTTTTCTTATGAGTTTGTGCTTATTTTCTATTACAATTTCAATAGAATATTCAGCATAGATATTATGCTGAATATATATTTCTATTCTAAAGAAAGCTAATATAAGTTTCTTTAAAATAGAAGTATCAACCAGTATGATTCTGTGTTTACAGTGGGATTATGAAACCTGGCCTCAATGTGATTATGGGACCTCAAGATGGAAGCAGATCTTTGTGAGTATAAGGAAAGTGTATGCAATAAATTTTTATCCATTTTCTGTGCTGTAAAAACTACTTCTATAAGAGCTATTTGAGAACTGCGTGAGTGTATCTGTGAGTGTGTACGTGTGAGTCTGGTCCCACGTGTGGGGATAACGTGCAGGGGAATGGATTCTAACTTTACACCAAGACTAGAAATCTTACTAGGTTACTTTACTGGTAGGAAATGATAGAGTGATTGGCATATGGTGTTAGGTCATATGATTATTTAATGTTGTGAAAATAATATTAGAATTATAAAGAAGAAGCAAAGATTTCTGGGGACAAGGACTCATCACCAGGCCCAAGTCTCAAAATACAGCAGCACATTACCAGTTGGAGTTCCTAAGGTCAGATAGCAGAGAGGGGTGGCCATATGGATCTGTCTTACATTCATAATTCTGGGCTGTATTAGAGCACAAACTGAACAGAAAAGTGTGTGTGTGTGTGTGTGTGTGTGTGTGTGTGTGTGTGTGTGTGTATGTGTGTGTGCGCACGTGCATGTGTGTGTACGACTTCAGCCTTTTGATATGCAGAATTATTATTTTGAGCTTCTGAAAGCTGATAGCTGTTACCAAAGGAGGAAGTAAACTTCACAACATATGTAACCCTTGTAGGTTATTGGATGTCTTAGCTGCAAGGAAAGATCCACGTGGATTATCGGGAGATATTTTGATAAATGGAAAACCTCGACCTGCTAATTTCACATGTACTTCTGGTTATGTGCCACAAGTAAGTGCTGGTGGGTTTGTAATTTTATATTTCCCCTGATTCTGTATGGTTAGATGCTCAGCTTATAGATTTGTGCTTTTCTAGTTCATTAGATGACACATTTATAGGCCAAACTTTCTCTACACCAGCTTTTCACAATGACTCATTAACCTGAGACTGACATTATTATGTAGGAAGATGTGGAGAGATTGAAGTATGACATCTATGGCACAGTGCTAGTAATTTGCAGCTGTGATTTATTCTACAGAGGACTAGAGTTGTCCTATTTTACCCTTCCTTCATCTCTCTCCATTGCTTTGAAGATGCCTTCTGCAAATAATTGCAAGTTGCAGTCACCAAAATCCTTCTGCTATACATGGAAGGCAAATGGAAGGGGGTGGAATGATTGCTTCAGGTTCTCTACTTGAAATTAATAATATTGAAATAATATTTTTCAGTAGAGTATTACCTTGTGTTTGTTTTATATGAGGATTAGGTTACATTTGTTAGAATGATTGTTTATCTGATCACTAAATTTCATTGAAATTCCATTTAACCTTAAGAATGACGTGGTGATGCACACGTTGACTGTGAGAGACAACTTAGAGTTCTCAGCAGCTCTTCGACTGCCAATGACTATGACAAGAGAAGAAAAAAGAAGGCGGATTAACAAGGCCCTTGAACTTCTGTGTCTAGATAAAGAGTCAAATGTTAAGGTAATGTGAAGAAAAATCTTGAAAGGCTCAGAGCCAAAAATAAAACATGCTGGTGTTGATAATATGACGTCCCATCTCTATTTTCCTGTAAGCTGTGTGGTCAACGTGGCTTCTCTCTGTGTTGATGAGTAGGTGACTGATTATATGATGTAAAGTGAAAATTAATCTGGGAAGACTCTTTTCTAGAAATGGACTGTGATCCAGCAGGGAAGAGTGTCCCTCACATGGCCATTTCCAAATATTCCTCGCATGAACCTCCGCTTCTCTCATCCTTAAACTCTTGACTCTTCAGAGAATTGGACAAGTGCTTTTTCCTGTTTATTGTCTCTTCCCCTAGAGGACGTGTCCCTTGTTGTTTCAGAGTGTGCTTCTGTACTGACACAGGATGTGAGATGGAGAACTCTGGCTCTGTGTTCACTCTGCATTTATTTTCCTCCAGGGTTGTCCTTGGTCTATTTAGCTTTTACTTCTCACTTGTGTAGCGCTTGCTATCTTCTTTAGTCTTTCTTTTTGTGTTTTTATCTCACCCTGTCTGTGGTGGTCAGGTTTAACTGTCACCTTGACACAATCTGGAATCACCTGGAATCATGTAGAAGAGAGTCTCAGTGAGGAATTGTAGTCAGTTGGCTTGTGGGCATTTCTGTAGATGATTATCTTGATTAAGTAAAGCAATGAAGAAAGACCCAGTCTACTTAGCCAGCTCCATCCTTTGGGTTTGGGTCCTGGGTGTCATGAGAATGGAGAAAGTGAGTTGAACACTGACAGGCATGTGTGCAGTCATCCTCTCTGTGCTCTTGGCTGAATGTAACCAGCTGCATTCGCTTAGCTTTCTGCCTCGACTTCCCTGCAATGATCAACTGTACTTTTAAAACCTTTCATAGTAAACAAGGAGTGTTTATTGTATCCTAGGACTAGATGGAATCCTTGGATATCCTTTTGCCCTCACTTTCTCCTTTTTTATATTCTATCAATACTCATTACCAGCTTCTATGTCAGGTTTTAAATATACAACCTTGGGCAAGAGCAACAAAGAACAGACCTGGTGAGCATTTGTGCAGGATAAGGAGGGGTAATAGACAAGTGATGACCTTCACAGCTGACTATGTAAGAGCTAATTAGTTTCTTACTAACGTATTATAAGAAACTGTTATGTAAGGCTTCATTTCTGAATACGTATTTTTAAACTTTAAAACTTAAGAATATATGCTTATTTTAACAATTCTATTCTTAACTATCAAAATGAGCAAAATCTTGGTGTTCTCAATACTGTCAGGTCTATAACCGTCTGCAATCCCCAATGTTTTTTATTAATAGATTGATTACAGAACCTCATCAGGCATTTTGTTTATTGCATGCCTAGAGTTACTCAACCTTCGGGTTGTTTGGCTCCGCTTGTGTCCTCCAAACTGTTCTGCCTCTCACAGTGACAGTGACTCATTGAGAAGACTGCATAGAGATGTCTGCTGAGCAGATATTTGGGAGTATGGATGAAAATGGTCTCCCCAGAATAGAAATCTCATGGACTAACTCCTGTGGTGTCTCCTCCTTGGACGCAGTGAGAAATAGGAAGGTCATGGCTATTAATTTCCAAGATACCTCTCCACTGTCATTTATGAGATGTTTGTCTTGTTGGGAAGGATAAAAGAAAATCTGACATTAACCACATTTTCTTTTTTCCTGAACGATGGATTTTTTTTTGTGTTTTGAAATGTTTATTACACAGTTTTATATTTACAATAAAATTCTTTTTGTAATGTTTTTTAACAATAATTAGCCATTTCCCTAAAACAAGTTTCTTTTTTGTTCTTTTGAGGACAACATATGAAGATATTTATTAACTTCTTGAAGTCATAAAATGTAATTGATTGTAAGAACTTTAATATTTTTTAATGATAGCTTTCAATAAAGAGTGTGTTTGCACTGGCGCATGTATTTGTACATGTGTGTGTGTTTGTGTCCACCTGAATGCCACAGCATAGACATGGAGGTCATAGGACATCTTTGTCACAGGTCCGTTCTTTCCTCCCACCTTGTTTGTAAGGCAGCATCTGTCTTGTTCTGCTGATGCCCTACGTGATTGCCTGATGCTCGTGATCCACCTCCCATCTTACTAAAATTACGTCTTGATGAAATTACAAATGCCTGCCACTGGGTACAGTTTTATATGTGAGTTCCAGAGATTGAACCCAGGCTTCCAGATTGTGTGGCAAGTGCTTTTACTTGCTAAGACTTCTCTTTAGACTTTCACAAGATTTTGATTTAAGAAATGTATAGGGAATTTGTGGTAAAAGATTGACTGCCATATATCCAGCACAATAGTACCCTTGCTAATACCAGGACCCTGGCTTTTGAGTGTTTGCAACAGCAGACTCGCTGAAGCTGTTTCTCATTGCAGCATTTTAACAGAGCATTAGGTGTTTCCTTACTCCTGAGTCCTTAATTACTTTTCATCCATAAAAATAAGGGCATCTTCTTACTTATGAACTCTATTTTTAGCTATCAAATTGCCATGGATCGGCTCAGGGGAGTCACTCAGACCGTGGGAGAAGCAGGGTCTTGGTACACAGGAAGGCACGAGGTCAGCAATGACAGACAGACACAACACACAAGAGAGTGGGGGGTTGGTGTCTAGCAAGCCTATCCATAAAGTTCAAGGTATAATATAAAACTCTTTGTCCATTAACATTAACCCATCTATTCCCTTACTCATCATGACAAAGGTTCTGCTGTCGTCTTATACATTCCCATACTGTGCTTCCCTATCCCAGAGCTGTTCCTGAAGAGATAATCCTTGTCTTGTATAAATAAAGACTGTCATTCTTATAAAAGAGATTGTGCAAAGCCCATATTCCGCTTAGCCAGATAATCGAGAAATCAGCCTATGCCTCAAGGGAGGCCAATACCGGACCATCTGCCATTGACCTCCAGGAAGCCTAGTTCCATAGGACACGTAGCTCCCGTCTGGCATAATGACATATGTCATGTCACAGAGACAATACTGGAGTTGGTGTGGCATCAAATGAACAATTCCTTTATATCCTCAGCCTTGCCCTAACCACACTTATCCACATTCCGCAAGCATCCTTTGTTGTATGTAATCAGGAGGGCTTTACATGGTTTTGGTTATCATGTTTGGAGAGGATTGTTCCCTAGTTCTGTGTCCCCATAATTCTTGCTTTTCCCTCTCACCTTACACATGGCATTGACTGGTACAAAGACTGTGACAGTTTGACCTGTAGACTATATGACCTCTTGAATTTGTTTAGAAGGATGAGGCCTTAATTCTGTGATGCTGTACAGTTGAATAATGTCAATTCATGAAGTCTTAAGGAAGTTGAAAAGGCCCTAGTATGGAAATATGAAAGTTTTGGTAAAAAGTAGTGTGTGTACCTATATCTCTGTGTGCCTGTCTATAAATGTGTGTGTGTGTATCTTTTTGTATATAGGTCTATGCATGGGTATATTTGTGTGTGAATGTGTGTTGGAAGGGTGTTGAATGACTACTAAATTTCTATAGATACTTCATCTTCTCCTGCTCATCTTATTGCTCAAGACAAAGAATTCACTGCACCAGCTTTTGAGTATGATGACTAATTACCCTAGAATATATGACTTGATAAAGAACAAACAGTAACTGTCATTATCTTGGGCTTCAAGTCACGTCTGTCCTGAGCCTCTTTCTACTCACTCAGAAAATAAAAAGAGCTTCTTCTCCTAGGTGCACATTTTTTTTCTCCTCATGATAATGATATAACAACATCTTTTATTGCTAGAATAAGCTCGTTCACCAAATGACAATGACTGTTGGATGTTCTTGATGATAATGATGATCATTGTTGCTTTAGCCTAGATCTAAAGAGCTCAGGAAAAGGACCAGTATAGCCATGGAGCTGGTCACCGAGCATCCCATTTTGTTCTTGGATGACCCCACCACTGGCTTAGATTGGAGCACTGCTACTGATGTCATCTCGGTCCTGAGAAGGTAAGTGCTGAAGGAACATTAAGTTTTATTCACTTAATACCTGACCACATGTGTATATTTTTGGTGCAAGAGATTCATATGTAAGCAACAGAATTTCGTCCTCATTTATTAGAGGACAACTTCAGTTAGCAAGGATTACACATCAAGATCAATGAGACAAGAGCTTAGGAAAAGACAGCTGTGGTGAAGGTGGAGACTGCTTTAAACAGCATGGCCCCATAGCACTCAAGCCAGTGTCAAGAGAGCCGAGTGGGTGAGATCCGAACAGAGTGTTGTATGGAGGGCAAATGCATTTGTTCTGAGGCAGAGCATGTTTGGTGTGTCTGGAGCATTAAAGAGACCCTGTTGACTAGAACCCAGTGGATCGAGGGGTTGGAAAATTGCTAGTGCACTGCTAAAGATGCCGCAGACTGGGTGACTTGACAGAAGTTACATTTCTTTCAGTTCTGGATCCTGGAAGTCAGATATTAAGGTGTCTATAGCCTGTGTCTGCTGAGGCCTGGGTCACCGAGTTGTGGACGGTGTCTCTTCCCTCTTTGTGTGTCTATGCTGTGATCTCTTTAATGGAAAACAGTTACCTTAGGACACACTAGTAATTTCATTGAAACTTAATTACCTTTTTAAATGCTCTGTCTCTATTATATCAACATTTTAAGTTCTTAGCTGTGAAGTCTTCAACAAATGATCCTTTGGAAGGACTGAATTCTGCCCTCCACATTCCTAGTTGAAGTGAGGAGGTTGGTTATGTTGGATGTAGATTGCCTAGACTACCTGGACCACTGTAAGGTCTAAGGTTTTCCATGGCAGGGGATGTGGGAAAGCTTCTGAGCAATGCATCGTGGAGAAGGTTGTGCAGGTGCACTATGGGCATGTCAAATGTCAGCAGGAGGCTGAGATGTGGGGTCTTCTTTGCTAGCAAATGGTGCGTTCTGGGTGTGTTTTGAAGATAGAATAAACAGAATTAGCTCAGGGATTGGCCCTGGATGTGACGGCTGAGGGAGTGATTCCCAAGATCTGGACCCTGAACCTGGGAAGAATAATATAAAAGAAGAGACATTTCCTTCTGTCATTAAATAAGTCTATAGCTGAAATGTTTATATTAAAAGTGTAAGGGTTAGGATTTTTAATTTTAAGATATAATAAGAGTTTCAAACTGATCGAATAACCCCTAGAAATAGATGAGAACTTTCCCATTCCCATGACATAGGCTCCTGGTTATAGAAATTACTTCACTGTCTGTCTTTCCTTCCTTTCCTTTGTTCTTTGTTTTGTTCTGACTCCATGGTCCTTCAGTCTAAACACTCCTGACTGTACCTCCAAGAACCAAGATCCCTACCTCCTGTCCCTTCCCAGTGAGGATGTCAACAACTGGGGCCTTGCCACCTTCAATCCTATAGACTCTTCAGGTGTAACACCTTCCCTGTCTGTCCCTTTTCTGTCTGATTCAGGATATTCTCTATATTCTCTAAGATTAACGTCTTGCTCATGTTCAATCACGGAACACTCTCTCTGTCCCTGTGTCTTATGGCATGTCAAGGGGTCATCATAAGTGTGATTTCTCCCATGTCTGGGAGCAGACTTAGGCCCTGATATACTGTGTTCCCCTTGGTCCCCAACCCTCCTGGAAGTGCATCCTCCATGGCAGGAATATTTTATAAAATTCACACTATTTAGTGTGTGTGTGTGTGTGTGTGTGTGTGTGCTATGTCTATATGTGTATACAATGAAGAGGTTAGAGGAAAACCTGAGGGACTTGACTTTCTCCTTCCATCAAGTGGTTTCTGGGAATTAAACTCTAGACTTGACATCAAGTGCCTTTACCCACTGATCCATCTCACTTCCCTGGCTTGGATCTTGATCATCTATTTATGCTAGTAGTTGATGGGTTATATCAAATGAAATTATAATTTTCCCTTTTGTGACTATTAATAGTGTGACAGGGAAACAATAGGCTGTGGAATCATTATTCTGCTTCTGATCTCATCTCTACTGCCCAGTGTAGTGAGAATCAGTAACTTCTGCTCTTGTTTTAAGTACAAGCTGACATGACATTCTGTGTGGAAAGACATCTCTCCCCAGTTCCTACTTTGTACAGTGGCCTGTAATATGTTTTTCTTCATTATTTTAAGTATTAAATCTACCCAGTTTGGCTGGTGGAATTCCCTTTACAGTAAGGCTTTTTATGTTTTTATTTATAGTTGAGGAATTACATATAATATTTTTCAGTCTTTGCCACATCCACGGCTGTCACGCCGGTGTAGCAGAAATGCTGACTGGACGGACTGAGGCTGGAGGATTGGGGTTCGTGCTCCATGGAGTTTATGTCCTGGGCTGTTCCCTGGCAATCAGCTGTGGTCCTGATGCCACCTGAATTGCCATCTGCACTGACTCGACCCTCACTGTCACTGGCACCGCTGAAGCTGTTTCTTTCTTATTCTTTTGTTCTATTCTCGTATTTTGCCAACAGACCATGCTGTTCCAATGAATGAAACTGCTGAAAGCCTTTAAAGAAGTAGCTAGTTCTGGAAATTGGGGGTCATCATTAGGATAATTCCTTAATGATGTGGAGCAGAAGGAGTTAGTCTTACTGGGAGAAATCTTAGAAGCCTTCTGCAGAAAAACAGTCACAGCAGCCCCCACTAGGCATCTGCCTGGGAAGACACGTACAGCTGCAATTAGAAAGCAGATGGTGGACGCCCCCACGCTGACCCCAAAGTCTGGTAATTACCTTGATCCATTCCCATACACAGAAAGCCTATAAGGTCTTTCCTGTGGGCAGAAGAGGCCTAAACTGATAACAACATCCGAGCCTGGGAATCAGGAAGAGAGTTGAGATCAATGGTGTGAAACAAGTCTCAGAGAAGTGTGAGATCATGTCTTTGAGCAACAACCACAACTAACATTTAGAATAGACAATGGACACATAAATTTGCTATTCTTGTTAAATGACAGTGCTGTTCCTTTTCTTTGTTTCTATTCTATGATCGGATGACGTATGCCTTTGCCAAGTTCCTTGATTGTAAAAGTATAAAAGCCTTACGCTAATTAAAGTGAAGCTACAGCAACATATTCAACTACATTGAGTGTGTTTGCTTGTCATTTCCTTCGCCGTATTCTGAAATCTCCTGTCCCTTCGTCCTGTTTTCCCTCTGTCTGAGTGTCTCCACAAGAGACGGTCCGTAGCAAGTCTTATTCTTTCTTTTGATAAGTATTCATATATCTAAAAAATAAAATTTTAAAACTAAATTTCTTGACAAGAACTCAAGAAATGAATTAAAAGTTAAGAGCACTGGCTGCTCTTCCAGAGGACTCAGGTAACCTTTCCAGCATCCACATGGCAGCTCACACCCATCTGTACCTGCAGTTCTAGGAGATCTAATGCAGTCTTCCCACATCCACAGGCACCAGAGACACATGGTAACAGACATACACTCACGGCAATACACGCTGTAAAACAAATAAATAATTTTTAAAGAAATGGCCGACTGTATGAGGATACAGTGACGCCTCAGTATATGCTCATGAGACACTTGTCTTGAGGTTTCAGTTTGTCACTTTACTCCGTAACCCAGGCTGATCTCACTTTCTTGCCTCTGCCTTCTAAGCTGGAGCTCAAGGTGTGCACTGCACTTCACAGCTTTCTCATTCTCGTTTCATTTCTCCCTCCCCCTCCCCATCCTCTTTCTCTCCTTTCCTCCCTCCAACTGCCCCTTTCTTCCTTCCTCCCTTCCTCTCTTATTCCCTCCTTCTCTCCCTCCTAACCCCTCTCTTTATTTAATTCTTTCTGGTTGTCCTTTTTAAACAGAGTCTCATGTAACCTAGTTGAACCTTGAATAATGGATCCTTCCAAGTGCTGGGGTATTACAGATATGCTAGCATAACAACTTCATAGAAGTTTTAAACACCGTGTTTGGTTGTTGGTTCTCCTTGCAGAAGATATGACTTCATGAGATGGTAGTTCAACATATTTTTCTGGTCATGCAATTCAACCAATGATGAAATCCCAATTTTCCCCCTAATTAACTGACTTCTTGTTCCATTGTTCCACCTTTTAAGCCTATGAATACAAAGCAGAAATTTTATTGAATTGACTCATGCTGATATTATGAAAACTGAACCAAGATTATGGCGGAAGTGTTTAGTGGGAGAGCAAGTGGTTAGGAATGTGAGTCACATCATCGGAACAGTGAGCACCAAATCCTGAAGAGACAGAAAGTGTGAACGATTGAGGGGAATTGTGCATACAGTCACAGCTGTAATGTTTGCTCAGTCGTTGCTTCTCAAGCTTGAGTGAACCTGTCAATCACTAGGGCTGCCTGCTCATAATATGGATTCCTTGCACTGACTTCCAGATATTCTGATTCAGTGTCTAGAAGACTGTCCAGGGATCTATGTAGCAACATTTGAGTGGACCCTGCACTACTGACACCCACATGTTAGAAGTCCTACACTCTACATAAAAACTTTAGCTTAGTTTCTCTATCAGGTGTATAATACAAGTGAGTTGAGGTGTTTTTAAGGAAAATTAAGCTGAAATGGGAACAAAATATCATTTCAGGAATAAAATATTTTGTCAAGAATTTCAAGATTCTGATGTCCAGTGACTGATGAGTTTTCCATCTTTGAACTTAGGATCTCTATGAGGGGACGGACAATCATCTTCTCCATTAGTCAGACCCAATTTTCCAACTTCATATTTTTTGACAGCCTCACCTTAGTGGGCTCAGGAAAAGTCATATATCACGGGCCTGCGTGGGATGCTTCGCAGTATTTCAAATTCGCAGGTATGGCTGGCTTTTGCTGTGAGAGTTCCTTCATTCATGGGATCTGGGGAGAGAACAGGGATTCTCAGGAATGCTGCTTGGCCCTCGTGTAGACCTACTGTGTGTGGGTTTCTCCATTTTAAATAACTTTGGTAAATTTGGTGACAGGATTCTGTTGCTTGTGCAGCACAGGCTTGCTGTGCAGGTCTCTTTCTTTCTCCTGTCCTGTATGCATTTCTGTGTACAGGATTTTTACTGAGCCTCTTGTTCTGCTTTCCAGTAGTGGTGACCCTCTTAATTTACATACTGGGCTCAGGCCCTGTTTTCCATCATTTGAAGAGCATTGGAAAGGCCCAGCATCATGTTCATGTTCACATAATAGATGGTGATTTTCAGTTTTCCCTAGTGTGACCTGACTCTGAGGAGCTGTGAAAACTTTACTTAACTTAGTAGTAACTTTGCATTTCAGGTTTAGGCAATGCTTGAGGGCTGTAATGGCTCATGTCTGGTTTCTGTGGACTCAACTTTGTCTCTTCCTGTTTTTTTCAGAGTTATATTTCACGATGAAATATTTTTTAATGGTTCATGCCTTCAGTTTTATCTTTGAGAAATATGAGTATAGTTAAGGATGATGCTCTTTGACTACACATATAGGTTTAAATATTTATTTTCTCTCACTCTTTATTTGTTTTTGATTAATATTTGTCATTTAAAAATGTGTAAGCATTGTGATTCTTTGGAATTCAATAAAAATGTAGGCCAAATTCAAATGACTACATTATAAGAAGAGTTCATATATGTGTATGTAATATGTCCATAAATATAAACGGATATTCTTAAATGTGCATATATGTATATATGTGTATATATATTATACTGGGAAGAAGATATTGTTGAACTATTATGAGTGCATATATAATAGGAAAGGATAAGTTAGTGAGGGAGGGGCAAGAAGAGGAAAATTTCCTTACATTTCTTCTTCCCTCTGCCTTTTTGCTCTCTGAAAGAGAGTTTTTATGTTTGTATTCTTGTCATACCTTTGTAGATCTGCACTCTGCAGTCTTCTTCATGAACATCATTGATGGAGGTTTCCTTACTCTATTAGATATAGAGGAAGACGGCCATGATGGTACGTGAGTCTTCCAGGGTCATACATTTTGCCTAACTGATTTCATTAAAACACAACTTTGTGGTTCATTGGAATACAGCTTTTTATGTTAATTCAGTGTCCTCAAATTAGTTCATAGACTTTTCTGTCTGTTAGTGCTGGGTGATTTTTTTTAAATTTAATTTATTAATGACTATTTCTATGATATTGTCAGTTGTAAAAAAATTGTATAAGAAAGCAAATGTTTTTTGTTCATCATATTATTCTTGTTATTATTTTAGATTTGGCTTTCTTATGTAGCCAGACTGGGCTTAAATGTGTGCTCTTTTTACCTCCCTACCCAAGTGTGGGTATTACAGGGCTATCTCACCATGCCTGGCTATGTTTATAATATTAAAAAAAAGATACTTGACAATTTATACATTTAAATGTACATTCACACGTGGCAGAAGGCAGGGATAAAACTTTCATATTAAAGTGTATAGATCCATATGGGAAGGAGAACTTTGTTAAAAATTGGGATCCATATGGGAAATGGTGGATCAGATTGCTATATCCTTGGGGTAATGATAGTAGTCAGGCCAGTTAGGGACACTTTTCTAATCTATAAATGAATTAACTCAAGAGTATTATTTTATGCTCAAAGTTTGGTGGGCTTAAGACGGAGCTCAGCTGGTAGACTACTTGCCTAGCATGCACAAAGCCAGAGTTTGGTTCCTAGCAGCACATGACTGGGTGTGAAGGTGCATACCTGTAATCTCAGCACTTGAGACTGAAGTAGGAGGACCTGGAGAAGTTAAAGGTCACCCTTGGCTTCAGAGCAACTTAGACAGTTTCTCTTTGTGACAGTCTAGGGTGCATGAGACTGTCACAAAGAAAAACTGATACATAATTTATGTTCTTCATGAAAAGTGTCTCAGCAAAACATGTTAAATTATAGTCTAACTTTTTCTTACCTTTATCCATTTTTATCCCAAAGCCAATAAACATAATAAGCTTTCTGAGAGACAGCACCAACTCACAGAAAAATTAGCCAATAAGTATGTCCAGTCCTCCATATACAGCAAAATGAGAACTGAACTGGATCCACTCTTGGGAGAACAGAAGGCAGGGAGGAGCTCAGCCTTGGAGGAGATCACCTGTGCCACCCCTTTCTGGCATCAGCTCTGGTGGATTATCTGTCGTTCATTTACAAACTTCAAGGTTTTTCCACGGATCACTGTAATTTGGGTAATTGATGAATTATTTTAATTGTTAAACTCATGTGGGAGCTATTTGTTTCTGAGTCAGTCTACTTCAGGGCCACACTTGTCTTCTGCTCCTTTCCACGTAATTGACATCTCCACTCTACCTGGCACAGAGAAATATTCAATAAAGCAAGTAGACCACTATTAAGTTTTTACTTATGGAAAACATTTTTAGTGGTTGTTTTTTTATTAACAGGAACTGTAATGACTAATCCAAGTAGAAACCTTAATTCAAGGAATGAAAACAAGAAACTCAGCACACCTTGGAGTTCCTCACACCTGTCTGCTTTATTTCATGAGTGCATCCTACAAGTTCAAAGTTCAGGAATGAGTCAAGGAGAAAAAGACTTTTTTTTCTGATGTAGTGTTTTTTGTGAGGGGATGGATGGTAACTGGATAAACAGATAAAACTGTAGCCTGTCAGACGAGAGAATGGACTTGGAGAAGGTTTAAGTAGAGAAGGGTGGAGATGACTGGAGAGGGAAAGGACGGTTGGTCTGGGGTTGAAATCATGTGGTGAGGAGACAGGGCCATAAAACAGCTCTGAGGGAGCCTGAGCATCCACTGCCTGAGATGAGCCCGCTGCAGAGTGCTGTTCCCTCATCAGGAGTCCAGTGTGTGAAAGCAGCAGCTACTCAAAGAGTGCAGCTCACACACACACACAGTAACTGGATGAGCAATGCTCTTCCCTGTCAACAAACTGGAATGGGGAGGAGATGAAGTTCTGCTTTTCTTCTTTTTTAAAAAAAATATTTTTATGGTTTATTTAACTTTATTTTATGTGCATTTTTGTGAAAGTGTCAGATCCCCTACAACTGGATCTTCAGACAGTTGTGAGCTGCCATGTGGATGCTGGGAATTGAACCTGGGTCCTCTGGAAGAGCAGTCAGTACTCTTAACCACGGAGCCATATCTGCAGCCCGAGTTCTGCTTTTCTTTAAACTGACTCTGTAACAAGGGTCATCATTCCTTAAGATTTTCTGTTACTTTAACCTCAATGTCACATAGAAATGTGGTTCTTCCAGCTCATTGAACCATTCATTTATGCAGTTATCTTTTATTTCATGATGATGATGATTCTGTTGCTGTATTAGCATTTTATCCTGTTCATCTTGGGGCTGTAGCAATTAGAGGGCAATCACTCTACCGAGGACCTACATCCCTATCCCGCCCATCCAGAACTTGTTCACATCCAACTAGAACTTACAGTCATTTCTGCTCTAGTGCGTTGTCATTTCATTCTCAGTATTTAGTTTCTGTTGAATATTGAAAGGTTGTGTGTTGTTGACTGTAATGAAACATCACTTACTTCTTAATATGTGAGCTGTCCTTTTCATATTTCAATGTTGCTTCCTTCCCTGTGTGTATGTGAATATGCTGATCATTTGATTTATACTGGTCTTTGGCTTTTACTTGAGGACTTATGTAATAAAAAAGACATTTTTATGTCCATTCTTTTTGTAATAAAAAACATTTAATATGATTGGAAAACAGCGAGTTACATTCATCAAATTGGGTTACTTTTTGTTAAACAGTGAGGCAATAATGATGAGGTAAGAAGTGTTTGCGTGTGTGTGTGTGTGTGCATGTGAACACATACACATGCTAAAAACTGACAACTAATTTTTATGGTTAGTTGTTTTTATATTTTTTAAGTATGGGTGTTTTGCCTGCATGTATAAATTGTCATCGTGTGCATAGCCATGGAGGCCAGAAGATGGCATCAGATCCTCTGGAACTGTACTTACAGAAAGTGGGTAGGGGCCACTTGGGTGCTGGGAACTGAATCCCAGATCCTCTGCAAGAACAGCAAGTGCTCTTAACTGTTGAACCTTATCTGAAATTTTCATTTCTGATTTGTCAAGTTACATGGTAGGATGCTTTCCCTGATATCGTAATATTCTAATTTTAAAACATTATCCAAGGAATAATAGTTAGAATCTTTCAAATAAGTTGCAACATCATGTAGGCTTACTCCTTTGCTAAGTGAAGCACCTTTTAAAGTCATTTTAATCCAAAATCAAAGCAGTACAGGCTCCTTGTGATGGTCGGCACAGATTGGGTAAATGAAGGGAGATGGGAATCTGGAGGAGCTGGCAGCGTAGATGAGATTTGAGCCCTGGCTGATCTTATCGAGATTGATGGAGCAGTGACAGAGATGATGGGCAATGGGAGACTGGGGTGACCCAGAGGACGCTGTATGATCACTTTGGTGACAGCAATAGTGCTGGTTCCCACACAGCACAGACTTCCCTGAGGTGACATAGGTGAGGATCAGCTCACCCCTTCTTAGTACACAAAATCCCATTGCTAGGACTGTGTTGTGAATCATTTTTAATTTCATTATTTGGTTTGCACTTGAGGGGATTAGCATTACTGTGTGTTGTGAGGGCTCTGCCACTGAGCTGTCCCCTGGCCTGGGTGCTCTTGTTTCTAACTATAAGAGTAAAGAAAGCCTGTATTCCCTTGAGCCACTTGAAGTAGAAACCTGCACATGTTCGATGACACCAGAGCTGAGACCTCAGTTTAGTGACTTTCTGTCACTTACTTGGGTTTGTTCGCAGAGTTCCCCAGGTGTCTGCATTCTCTGCCACCCTGTGTCATCCAGGTTTTAGTTCCTGAACTGAGCTCTTCACTTTCCATTCCTGCTAGAGCACTGGGATAAATCTTTGCTTTTCCACGGTCTGCACTGTTCGAGTCTCAGATTGCAGAGACCTTCATAGTCAGTCTGACATATCAGCATACAATTGACATGTGTGCTGTATATTCTTACAGGGACTCTGGCTATAATATAGTGTTTATATCACTGGAGACATCTGATTAGTAAACTTTATTTTCCAAAATAATGAACAATGTGAAGAATACTTTTTACTCCTATTTGAAAATTTTCTTTTCCCTGTTTTCTTTTTGAAAGGCATTTATCACAGTAATACTGGCAGTGTCTTTGGGTGTTGCTTTCCGTGTCCTAAGAAATGACTGTATTGAAGTCCAGACCAGGTAAGCAAAGGAGAAAATGCCGTGACTTTGTTCAAGCTTATATAAATCCATGAAGAATTTGAATTTATGACAAGAACAGAGTAAACATTTTACCATGTGATAGAGTTTGTTTGAAGGCTGAGTGGAAGAACTCACTTTTTCACGTATGTTTGTGTGTAGATAGTATGAAACTCTGCACACCACACCTATTTTGCCTGTTTTAGTGGATGGAGTCAAGCTGCTGAGGGTGCAAGAATATCTCTTTGAGCCCTGGACTTTTGCTCTTTAAGGTTGAAAGCTAGAGCTGTCCAATCACAGCCCATTGTGTTAACTGTTTGAGGAGCTGCTGTCCTGTCTCCAGCTCCACTGTCCTATTTTATATCCTCATCAGCACAACACAAGGGCTCCAGTATGTGCACATGCTCACCCAGACTTAGGTTCTTTCTTGTTTAGAATAAGCTATCTAAGAAAATGAAATCACGACTCTTTGGATGTCTTATGAAGTGTTTCTGTCTCTGTGCTTCCCCCATCTCAACCATCTTGTACCCTCTAGTTCTTCTCCTCTAACTCCTTGTTTCCTCCTCCTTCCCTTCTGCCTCCCCCCCCACAGCCATGCTGCCGATTTTCTCAGGAGATCTTGTCTCCCAATTTTCCCTTCCCAGGGGGATCTATATACATTTCCCTTAGAGATCTCCTTGCTACTTAGCTTCTTAAGGACTATGGGCTCCTTCTCCTTTGCTTTAAAGCTAGTATTCACTTATGAGTGGGTACATACAATGCTCATCTTTCTGAGTCTGGGTTACCTCCCTCAGGATGGTTTCTTTTAGTTCCACCCATCTGCATGCAAATTTCAAGATGTCATTAGTTTTTACTGCTGAGTAGTACTCCATTGTGTAAATGTACCACATTTTCTTTACCCATTCTTTGGTTGTGGGGCATCTAGATTAATTCCAGGTTTGCTAGAATTGTATTTAGCTATTATAAATAATACTGCTAAAAGCATAGTTGAACAAGTGTTCTTGTAGTATGGTTGAACATCCTTTGGCGGCAAAAAAAAATACTCAATAAAATACTGACAAATCAAATCCCCCCATAAAATCATTTATCATGATCAAATTGGTTTCATTCCAGAGATGCTGGGATGATTTAATGTACAAAAATCTATCAATGTAATCAACTATATAAGTAAACTGAAAGAAAACTCCATATGATCATCTCATTAGATGCTGAAAAAGAATGTGACAAAATCCAACATCCTTTCATGATAAAGGTTTTGGAGAGATCAGGGATAAAAGGAGCTTATCTAAACACAATAAAAACAATACATAGCGAGCAATATCATTGACACCCAATATCGATATTAAATTAAATTTGAGAAAATCAAAGCGATTTCATCAAAATCAGGAACAAGACAAAGCTGTCCCCTATCTCCATATCTAATCAACATAATTCTTGAAGTTCTAGCTAGAGTAGTAAGACAACAAAAGGAGATCAAGGGGATAGAAATTGGAAAGGAAGAAGTCAAACTTTCGATATTCACAGACAATATGATAGAATATATAAGTGAAGCCCAAAATTCTACCAGGGAACTCCTACAGCTGATAAACACCTTCAGCAATGTGATAGGATGCAATATCAACTAAAAAAAATCAATAGCCCTCTGATATACAAATGATCAAGAAGTTGAGAAAGAAATCAGAGAAACATCACCAATCACAGTAGCCACAGAGAACATAAAGTATCATGGGATAACACTAATTAAACAAGTGAAAGACCTGTTTGACAAGTACTTTTAGTCTTTGAAGAAAGAGATTGGAGAAGACATCAGAAAATGGAAGGATCTCCCATGCTCTTGGACAGGTAGGATCAACATAATAAAAATGACAATTCTACCAAAAGCTACCTACAGGTTCAATGCAATCCCCATCAAAATCCCAACACAATTCTTCACAGACCCTGAAAGAACAATACTCATCTTCAAATGGAAAAACAAAAAAACCCAGGATAGCCAAACAATCCTGTACAATAAAGGAACTTCTGGAGGCATCACCATCCCTGACTTCAAGCTCTATTATATAGCTACAGTAATGAAAACAGCTTGATATTGGCATAAAAACAAACAGATTGACCAATGGAATCAAATTGAAGACCCAGATGCTAATCCACACACCTATGAATACCTGATTTTTGACAAAGAAGCCAAATTACACAGTGGAAAAGAAATCATTTTAAACTTTTTAATGACTACAGCATGTTCCAAACATAGTTTCTGATCAGGATCACAATTTTTAAAATTTTCATTGTAATTAATGTGTGACATACCACTGTTTATTCAACTGGGCTCCCTTCTTGACACCCACAGCCTCAGGGTACCTCCCAATGGCCAGAGAGGCTTACCATGGATGCTCTGCTTTCTTGGTGTTTGTGTGTGTGCCTGTTTGCAGTGTTGTGTATTATATGCATAGTTTTGTGTCAGGTTTATGTTTATGCGGGTGTATACAAATGTGCATGTTGGTGAGTATGCATGTGTCTGCATGTGGAGGTCAGAGGTTGATGCCATGTTTTCCTTGATGTCCCTCCACTTCCCTTATCAATGTAGGTCCCTCACCACATCCAGAGCTCATTGACTTGACTGGGCTGACCAATGAGCTCCAAGTGTCCACCTTTGTACTCTTTAGTCTGTGGTTACACATAAGTGCTGTGCCTGGAGACTTTTCCATGTGTTCTGGATATTTGAACTCAGGGCCTCATGGCTGCATGGCAGACACTTTGCTGAATGGGCCAACTTCTCAGCCCCATAAAATGTTTTAATGTGTGAAAAACACCTATTGATTTTGAAGAAAAGAATAAGCATAAAAATGAGTTCTTCTATGAACTATCTTCTGTGTGAACTAGAAGTTAGTCTGCAGTGAGATGTCTGGTTCAACTGTTTCCAGTCTGTTTTCTTCACCTTCCCTGAAGATCAAGATCTGAGTGCTTTCCAGACCTGCTAGTACCTGGTTTGTGCCTGTGTAGATGGCGCATCTTAACCCAGAACAGGACAGACAAGATAGACGGTGTAGACACTGTCACAGGAAGCATTCAGATATGACCTCTGAAGAACTTGACCTGGAAATATTCTTGGACAATGCAGGCACAAAAAAGAGCTTTATTAACTGTTCCTTCATATTCTTTCTAGAAACTGTGAAATGCTCTTAGTTTTTATTTTTTCTATTCCCCTCCTCCAGTATTCTATAAGAAGCTGTGTGACATTGGCCTTTGCGTGTGATTTATCTTAGTCATCCTGATTAGTGATGGATTCTTTTGGTTTGTGTTCCAGTTAGTTTATTGCCAACTTGTTCCAGCCTGAGTCATGTGGGAAGAAGGAATCTTGAATAAGAAATTCGTCTATCAGACTGTCTTGTAAGCAAGTCTGTGGGACATTTTCTTGATTAATACTGGATGTGGGAGGGGCCTGTCCCCCGGGAAGAGTGCCACTTCTGGGCAGGTGATTCTCAGGTGTATAAGCAAGCAGTCTGAGCAAGTCATGAGGAGTAAACCAGTAAGAAGAAATCCTATGTGGTCCCAACTTCCATCCCAGTCTCCCAGATCCTGCTTTGGATTCCTGTCTGACTTTCCTAGGGGGATGGACTACGACTTGCGATGTGCTTGCCAGATCAATGCCATTCTCCCCAAGTCGCTGTTGATGAGGGTATTCACTGCAGCAACACAAACTAACGGCGAATCAATCCCACACCAGTTATGTTTTAAGGGGTTATTTATTTTGGGGGGTAAAACTCACATACACCATAAACTGTCAGTAAGGGAGCCTAGTCGCTGGAGCAGGAGCTGGGAGCAGGAGCCGAGACCAAGCGCCAGAACCAAGAGGCCTGAGCCGAGATCTGTGGCTCTTTTTAAAAGAGAAATATACCATGCCCCAGTGGGCTGGTATTTCAGTGACTATTGGCTGATGGAGCGGAAGGCCCTCCTGCAGCATCGAACCCAATGGGCTCGTGCTTCAGCGACTATTGGCTGAAGCAGTGGAAGATACTCCCGCAGCACCTCCCCCTTTTGTTTAAGTAAGAGAGTTCTAAGCCTACTACGAAATTATATACAGTAAGTACAAACCTACACAATTATATACAATAAGTACAAATATCTTATTCTAATTAGCTAAAGTCTTGTGTAATAAATAACTTGGCCCAGTCATGAAAGGAAAGTAGCTACATTTATCTAGTCTTCAACCCCATAGAAGATCCGAGAAGGGAAATAATGTTACCTGAGTAATTAGGAAGTGCAATCAAAGAACTTCCAAAACATGCAACAAATCACAGAGACAATGTGGCTACCTGGGCAATCACCAAAGACCTGTTTGCAGCATTGAAGCAACCAACTTTGACTAAGGCCTAGAATAACTGACAGATTATTTTTAACAGGCAAGAGATTTTTCAGAACCATCTTACCCTGTCTTGGCAAGATTTAACAGTTCTGTTTATCCATTTCTGGATTTTATCCATTTCCAGATTTTAACAGGCAAGAGATTTTTCAAAACCGTCTTACCCTGTCTTGGCAAGATTTGACAGTTCTGTTTGTCCATTTCCGGGTACCGTGTATTTGTCAGTAGTTGAGGTATGGGCAGTTCCTTACCCAGAGGCCAGTTTTGTCAAGAAGACAAGCTCCAAGTGGAGTGTCTTTGGTGCTCAACAATCTCTCAGGAATAGGTTGGTGTTGCCAGGAATGATTGCGTCTCACTATACAGAACTCTAAGATTAAATTAAATGCCATTTTCTACAGCTCTTCGAAGAGGTTGAAGACTATTTATATATAATCTCTATGTATCTAAAGAACCTGATTAGTCTAACCATAAATATGACAGACATAGATGAATATTGATCTACAATTCTTAACATGTATCTAACTTAAAGACTAAGAGAATAAACAACTGTGCAATAAATGAGGACAATGACCTCCAAATGTAAACAATAAATATCAATACATAAACAATATATGAGTATCTTAATCAGAGGTAGAACTGTACACTGCAATATGGTATACATATATCAATACAATATATATCGATACATAAAGAATGTTTTAAACAGGTAGAAGCATGCATACATACAATATTCAATATATGCCCATGTAATTATCTACAAACAATAACTCACAAATACCATTATTATCTATCCAATTATCCCCCCTTTTTTTTAAAGATCCCTGAGCTTATAAAATTCCTTTCCCAACTCTCAACCATATACTAATTATAATCAATCCCTAAATATTGTTCCTCAACCTGAGGATAAACTTTGCTGAGAGAGGGGACATCGTCCTCTAGAATTACTTCCAGCTGTCATGAGGGTATGGTTCTTTCTGGAGGATCCTGTGAAACTAAAATGATGGTTAAATTTCAAGGTCAATGTCTTAAAGTTGCAAACAGTCTCTGAGTATTTTGTGGAGGTCTGGCCAGAATGTTGTACAAGATGTGCACCATTTCAGCTAACCAAGTTGGAATCATCTGTGCAGCTGATACCTGAAACAGGGCTTGCAGTAGCACTATCAGTATCATGACATCATATCAACTGAGTGGAGTTGTTGTTATGGGGGTCCCATCTTCTTCCTGAAAACTTCAAATGTCAGTGCAGAAAGAACTCATTGTTCATTGTGGAAAACTTAAACATTAATTATATAGACATATACAAACATATTCAATGAAAGGTATGATAGACATATTCAATGAAAAGTATGATAGATATGAAGAAAAGCAAAGATGTTTTCTAAACTCATATTTCTTTCTGTCTCATATCATGGCTCTTGACATAAGACAGAAACTCCAGAAACTCTGGGTTTTTCTCCTAACAACAGGCTTGGAATTAGAGAGGGACCGAGCCAAGAGTCCAACTCCAAAACCAGCTCTATAAATTCAGAAATATGATTTAGTATATTCCAGAGCTTCATACTCACAGAACCTATTCAGTTTTCTTGATAATCCATGTTGGGTAGTTATTTTTCCATCTGTCAGTATTCAAACATCCAGGGTACTTTGAATTTTTCAAAGACGAGTGTTTTCCTGTGGAGACAAGAACAGAACCCTGCCCCCATTTTATGTTTTTCTTACCACCTGTATGGTCATCATCATTGTATATGCTGTCATTTCTCCGTTCCAAGAGGTTTCTTCTCTTCAGATCTAACCTTTATTAATTTTGATGGTATCCACAATTTTTCTTCTCCTGTGGAAACAAGAGCAAAACCCCTTCCCCAATGCAGCACATCTCCTGGCTTCCACTGTGAGGTCAGCACATCCTTGAAATAAATTGGTTGATTTATTTCAGCAGACTTTTCCAATATCCAATGTCTTTCTGCAGCCGTTGTCCCCTTCTCATTAGCATTGAGAAAATTCAAGGTTAATAAAGCATTATGTAACCTATTCCTGGGGGTATTTTCCACCCCTTTCTGTTTGTTCAACATATCTTTTATAGTTCGATTTGATCTTTCTATAACTGCTTGACCTGTAAGATTGTATGGTATACCTGTAACATGCTTAATATTATAATAAGCAAAAAAAAATTGTGTCATTTTCCTAGAAACATAAGCTGGACCATTATTGGTCTTTATCTGTGTAGGTATACCCATGATGGCCATAACTTCTAATAAATGAGTGATTACTGAATCAGCTTTTTCTGAGCTTAAAGCAGTTGCCCATTGGAAACCTGAGTACGTGTCAATGGTGTGATATATATATTTTAATTTGCCAAATTCTGGAAAGTGAAACACATCCATCTGCCAAATTTCATTCCTTTTAATACCCTTTGGATTAGTCACAGGCAATGGTGTTTGGTTATAAAAAGAGCAAGTAGGGCATTTCTTTACAATCTCCTTAGCTTGTTGCCATATAATAGAAAACTCTTTTTTCAAGCCTTTGCTATTGACATGATGTTTTTTATGAAATTCAGATGCCTGCAGCACACTACCAATCAATAATTGATCAATATCTGCATTACCTTGTGCTAGAGGATCTGGCAGACCCGTATGAGATCGGATATGCGTTATATACATAGGGCAGAACCTGTTTCTGATCATGTCTTGTACCTGGATAAACAATGAGGTCAGTTCTGTATCATCAGGTATAAATTCAGCAGTTTCAATATGCAAAATAACTCTTTCTGCATATTGTGAGTCAGTAATTATATTAAGAGGTTCTTTAAAATCCCTAAGCACCATAATTCTGCCTTCTGGACAAAATCATAAGGACTTTGTTCCACTTTACTCAATTCTTCTGATTTGTAACCTGCTTTCCCTGATTTATTAGCATCGGTATAAAATGTACAGGCTCCGGTTATTGGAGCATCATAGACAATTCGAGGGAGGATCCAAGAAGTTCTCTTTATAAAGTTAAGTCTCTTGCTTTTTGGGTAATTATTATTGATTTCTCCCCAAAAATTAGCACAAGCTCTTTGCCATGGTTCATTGTCTTCCCAAAACTTTTTTATCTCATCAGCAGTGAAAGGCACTATAATTTCTGCTCTGTCTATTCCTGCTAATTGACGAAGTCTCAATTTTCCTTTTATAATCAATTCAGAGACTTTTTCCACATAAGTTTTTAATTTTTTACTTGGTTTGTGTGGTAAAAAGATCCATTCTAAAATAGTATCTTCCCTCTGCATTAAAATTCCCATAGGAGAAATTCTGGAAGGCAATATGAGTAGAATGCAACTAAGATTTGGATCCACCCTATCTACATGTGCCTCCTGTAATTTTTCCTCAACCATCATCAGTTCCTTTTCTGCTTCAGCTGTTAACTCTCTGGGACTATTCAAATCTTTGTCACCATCTAAGGTTTTGTTTAAATGAATTATTAGATCAGGTGTTATCCCAACAGCTTGTCGTAGACTGGAAATGTCTCCTAATAATCTTTGAAAGTCATTAAGAGTTCGTAACCGGTCTCTCCTGATTTGTGCCTTTTGAGTCTTAATTCTTTGTAAACCTATTTTACAACCTAAATAATTAACAGAATCTCCTCTCTGAATTTTTTCAGGAGCAATTTGCAATCCCCATTTAGGTAATACTATTTTTACTTCTTCAAACAGCCTTTCTAAGGTGTCTTTGTTTTGATCAGATATCAGGATATCATCCATATAGTGGTATATTATGGACTTAGGAAATTGTTTGCGTATAATTTTCAATGGTTGGCTTACAAAATGTTGGCACAGGGTGGGAGAGTTTAACATTCCCTGTGGGAGGACGGTCCACTGGTACCTCCTTGCAGGCTGAGAATTATTATAGGTAGGCACTGTGAAGGCAAACTTTTCTCTATCTTTTTCTTGTAATGGTATAGTGAAAAAACAATCTTTCAGATCAATAACTATAAGAGGCCATCCCATTGGTAACAGGGAGGGCAGAGGAATTCCAGATTGCAGAGGGCCCATAGGTTGAATAACCTTGTTGATAGCTCGAAGATCTGTCACCATTCTCCATTTACCAGAGTTTTTCTTAACAACAAATACAGGAGAGTTCCAAGGGCTGGTAGATTCTTCTATATGTTGAGCATCTAATTGCTCTTGTACCAGCTGTTCTAAAGCCTGGAACTTTTCCTCAGCTAAAGGTCACTGTTTAGTCCATATTGGTTTCTCATTCAACCATTGTAGAGGCATGGCTGTTGGTACCTCTGAAGGGCCATCAATTGTGTTGTGTTCTTGTATAGCTCTAATGGCTGGTTTCCGCCATCTGTAATATCTTATAATATTGTCCTTAGAAATATAGGCTCTGGAAGCAGCAGGAATGTTAATTTGGGTATTCCATTGCTGCAATTGGTCAAGGCCCCATAAATTCACCGCAATATTTGCTACATATGGCCTTAGTTTTCCTATTTGTCTGTCTGGACCTATACATTTGACCCATCTCGTGCTTTGCCTTACTTGAGATAGGGTTCCAATTCCAAAGAACTGAATATCTACCTCCTGAAGAGGCCAATGCGGATGCCAAGATTCTAGAGTAATGATACTTACATCTGTACCTGTGTCCAGTAAGCCAGTAATAAATTTGCCATTTACATACACTCTTAGCTGTGGTCTTTGTTCATTTATAGAAGTCTGCCAGAAATACATTTACTTTGTCCTCTTAGATTTCTTGATTCATTCACCACATTTAACTCATCCTTCAGGCCGTTATTGCTTTTAACAGTAGGCATGGGGCATTCTAATTTCCCTGAAGAGACATGTTCTCTGCAGTGATCGGAAATGACTGGAACACATTTGCCATGGAGGCCTTCAAGAGGCCCCCTATTGAGTTTCCCGATGGCAACGGGTTGCCCTGTTTATCTCTTGTTGACCTACACTCATTCGTCCAATGCCTTCCCTTTCCACATCTCGTACATAAACCTGAAGGCTGAGTCCTCCTATTCCTGTTATTCCTAGAAGAGGCATTATTCCTGGAATTCCATTGTCTGCAGTCCCTTTTCATGTGTCCCATTTTGCCACAATGAAAGCATTTTGTAATCTGATGTCTCCTTTTACCTTTGGAAATTGCTTCTTGCACCCATGTTTCATTGCCATAATCAAATGTATCAACATTCATTGTATGTAAAACCCATTCATCCAAAGGCGCTGATCTGAGCTTTAAAGGCCCCAGGATCCTTTTGCATTCTACATTGGCATTCTCATAAGCCAAAGACTCAATTGCTATATTTCTTGCTTCCGGATCAGGTATCCCTATTTGTACAGCCTTAGTTAGTCTTTGTAAAAAGCCACTAGAGGGTTCTCTCTGACCCTGTTTGACCCTGATATACGATTCTACTCTCTGATCTGAGTCTTGAACCCTGTCCCAGGCCCTTAGAGCTGCTGTAGCACATATGGATAAAATGTTTTCATCATAAAGAGCTTGTTCCTAAGGATCAGAGTAAAGTCCTTCCCCTAGAATTTGATGTAGAGAAACCTCAATTCCTTTCGCTGATTCTTGTTTTTGTAAAAGTCTGGCCTCTTGTTTGAATAGGCATTTGAAATGCCATAAAGGTCTGTTCTCTAGGACAGCTGACGTGAGCTGGTTCCAATCTTGAGAAGTGGTCCTGCTGCTCAGAGCCCAGGATTTTAACATCTCCCTAACAAAGGATGAATGTAGTCCATAATTCACAATTGCTTGTTTAAATTCTTTCAGATCATTCATACGTATAGGCTCCCATGTATGTTCTTTAATGACTTTAGGGTTTTTGGAGCCGGTTATCTTTCCTGATATTATTACTGGAAAAGCAGGTATAACTCTATATAGACTGAGAGTTTTTTGAGGTGAATGTTGCCTTTCTACCTTTTGCTCCTGTTCATCAGAGTCTATGATTTCCTTAATCTTAGTAAATCTGCTCACCATTGCCTTCTGTAAGTCCTGAATCTCCTGTCCAGTATTATGCTCCAAAGCCTTCATTAACGATTCTAAGGCATGGAGTTTGTCTGTCAGAGACACCATTTCCTCTTTGGACACAATCCTCATGGCATGTACTGTGCCTTCTTGTATGGAAATCCTGTCAATTAATCTATCATACCCTTTTGATAAAGTCTGATTTTCACATTCAATGGTTATAATCCTCTCAGCTAATGTTTCAGCACTTACAGTCATGGACTGGAGGTTACGAATCATTTTGGTTGTCCCCTCCTCCAGAGCAGTGAAGCTCCCTTCTAAAGAAGCAATATCAGACTGTACCTTCTTGATATTTTGGTCAGTCAACCGAGTCATATCAGACAAAGATCTAGTCTCCTCCTTAAGATCTCCAAACTCTTTTTTGAGGAGGTTGGTATCAGTCTGAATTGTTCTTAAGGTTTTAATCTCTGCCCTCAGCATTGTAGATTAAGTCTGTAAGGACTGTATCTTTCTTATAAAATAACCAAACACCAGAAAAGCGACAGATCCCAGGAATAACAAAGTAAGAGGAATATCAATCAGAGACAGCCTTCAGAATATCCTCCATAGCACAATTTAAAAAACCATTGAAATTTTGGATAGTAATATTTTCTGACATTTTCAATCAAAAGAAATTGTACTTGTATGTATGTATGTATGTATGTATGTATTTTCAACTGAAAAGAAAAATCTTACCTGTAATGACCGTTGCCTGCCAGTAGGAGGTGGGGCGCACCTGAATCCATGTGGCAATGGCGTTGATTCAGGAAGTAAACTCTAGAATATATACACTCAAATCCAGAGGTTAAATTCACAGATCACAAAAGGTCAGAGAGCTTCTAGTGGCCAATAAACAAGGCAGCCTGGCCTACCCCAGTCGGGCTCTCCTGCCCTGCTGCTCTGTCCAACCCGATGCTGCACTGTTGCTAAAGAGGCCTAGTGCTTTGGGCCCTGTGTCCCTGTGCTGGGATTAAGGGTCAAGCTGCTTGCAGCACTCCCAATCAGTTATGGCGGATGGCAGTGGTTTCAAACAGCTTGCTGGAACTTCAAAGGGAGCTTGCGCTGTGAGCTCTTTGACTCACGTTGCAAGGAAAAATTTAAAAATCCCTGAAAAACATGGCAAAGTTTGCCGGCAGAGACTGTCCGGACCTGTGTATCCTGGGAGGCATGGAGGTTATGGCTGAGGGAGGCCTCGTGCCAAGCCGAGCTGGCGGCAGGTAGCCAAGCCAGAGGCTGAGCTCCACAGCATTATGGGACTGAGGTGGTAGTCATTAAGGAGAAGGCATTAATAGAAAAATTTGGATACAGACAATTATTCTGCACATATTTATATGCATATTTAAAATCATTACCCAAGATTCATGTGAAGACTGATGTTCATTGAAGCACTGTATACAATAACAAAGTTAGGGGGTATAAGTGTCTGCTAACACATAAATGGTAAGATGTGTCTCAGAATGCTGCTTCTCTTTAAAGTGGGAATTTGTAGCAATAGAGAAAGAACTGAAAATCTGAGGAACATCATGCAAAGTAAAATAGTCCAAGCCCAGAAAGACAAACGTGTTTCACTTACAAGCAGGTTGTAAAGAAATTGACTTCCTGGCTGCATAGTGCACATTTTCAGGACAGTGAGGAGTAAAGAGACACAGATGGGTGAAGAGTATAAAATCTATTAAATAACACAAGTAGGATTTTATTCCTTTGAGATAAAATGCACAGCACATTCAATCTAGATATTAGTACACATTTCAAAGTTTCTTAGAATATATTTCTAATGTGTTACTGTAAAATGATGTATAATTGTAGTGATGGACATCACCCTATTTAGCTTGATATGATTATTTCACAAAATTTTTAATGAGTTGTATTAGTTTCATACCTTGAATGTATTGCTATAGATTGTCAATCTACCATTATAATATCTAAAATGTCAGGTAGAATGTAGATATGGTATATATGGCTAAGTGTAGCCAGGGCCATAAAGTTCCCTTCCTAAATTCTTGGTTTTGTTGATTAAAAACATATGAAAGCAAGCAAGATGGAAATTGAGGACAATTTAGTGGAGACAGAGATAGAGAATGCATTGAGCACCAGGGAATGTGTGTGTGGGAATGAAGAGTGGAGAGAGAAAGCTGTGCATTTAGTAGAGTGAAGCCATGGAAGCAAGACTGGCTCATTAGGAGAGGAGGAGAATCCCAGGTCCTCTGGGCTACGGTTGCTCATATGGTGCACAGATCCTCTGGGCTGTGGTTGGTCACGTGGTGCTCAGGTCCTTTGCCCTTGTTTGGTCATTAAAGGGAGGGCCAGAGTTGTGACCTCACAGGCCCAGACCTTGTTTTGTAGCCCAGGCTGGCCTCAGTCTGCAGCCATCCTCATGCCTCTGTCTCCCAAGTTCCAGGAGTTTGGTGATCTCACTCCCTGCTCTCCTCGCAGTTTTACCCATTCTTAGCTTGTCTTTTTTCTTTCCATCCTTTCTTTTAATGTGGCCTTTTGTAGATTGTTAACTGGATTTTTCTTTAATGTAAGAGGAAACTTGTCTCTAATAAGCTCCCCCATCATCTGACCTGATATCTAACCATCACCATGTATCTAGATAAAGAGTCGCTGACCTCTGACATTAGTTGAAAATGGTAACAGGATTTTAGGAGCCAGTCATGCCATCTGTCTTAGAGGAACCTGACGTGTGTCCAGGAAACACATAACTGCAGAGGGCCTTTTGCTCCCCTTCCTCCTGCTTACCATCCCCTACCACATGATCACCAAGTATTTCTTCACAAATAAGCATGAATGAATTCCTTTTCCAAATTCTTTGGAAACCAAGCAGGAAGTTGGTTGGCCTGTTTTGGGGTAATCGTCGGGGCTCTGAAGATGGTTCTACAGCTGATGTCTGCAGGTCTGTAGTTAGCTGTTGAGTGGGGATTCCCCCACTGATTCATGTTTTCATTCTTATTCTTCTGTAAAATCAAAGTGGCCAACTGAACATGAAAATTCCTTGGAGTCTTATTAATCTTTTTGCTTTTTTTCTTTATACATTAGGAATGATGCTTATGAATTTTGTTAGTTAAATTAAAAAGATGGATTGGGCTGCCAAGTAACTACCACAGAATCAGTGGATTTAAAATCAAATGTGTCTCCGCACTGCAGTGTGAGAGCCTGAGGGGAGGATTCTCTCCCAGGCTCTTCCTGTCTGGACACCTTCTCTCAGACGTCTTGTATCAGACCCTGCAATGCTATTTCTTCCCATGATGAGGACACAGATGGCATTATGGGGTTCCACTCTCAGGATTTCATCTATAACCTATTAATTACTGAATTATATACCCTAGGATCATTACATTAAGTATCATTTATCAAATTCTTGGATATTAGGGTACCTACTTCCATGAACAGACACCACTGTGGAGACAGAAAGGAAAATTATTCATAGGACTCGTACTTTCTGTCCTTTTAAATCAGAAAAGTTCTAAATACTTATTTTATTTTTATGTGTGTGAGTGTTTGCCTACATGTATGTCTGTGTAAAAGGAGTGTGCCCTGAGATCTATGACTATCAGAAATAGGCACTGGTTCCTGTCCTAGTTTCAGTAATTATTGTTCTGAATAAACACATGACCAAAGGGCAAGTTGGGGAGGAGAGAGTTTATTCAGTTTATATTTCCAAATTATAATTCATCATTGAATGAAATAGGATAGGAGGAACTCAAAGTAGACAGGAATCCGAGCCCTGAGCCTTTGATGGGCCCTGCTTCCTGACTTGCTCCCAATAGCTTGCTTAACCTGCTTTCTTTTAGAACCTAAGACCACCAGCTCAAGGAAGTAGCCTCCACTATGGGTTGGGCCCTCCCCCATCCATCAGTAATTAAGAAAATGACTTGACTGGATCTTATGGAGGCATTTTCTCAATTGAGGTTCCCTCCTTTTAGATAACCCTAGCTTAGGTCATGTTGACATAAAACTCACTGGCATGGAATCCCCTTGAACGCGAGTGACAGATGACTGTGATCCACCATGTAAGTGCTCCCAACCAAACCTGAGTCCTTTGATAAAGTAACAAGCATTCTTTATTGCTGATCCATCTCTCCAGTTCTGTTTTCTTTTTCAAAGAACAGATCTGTGTAACGTTATTTATTTTACAGAACAAGGTGTATTGGAAAAGAACCCATCCTAATGTTGAATTTACTGTTGCTTTTGCCTCCATTCTCTCCTGGCAGAGCCGGCCTGCTCTTCTTGCTCACAGTCTTCCAGTGTCTCACAAATGTGACTGCGGGAGAGGTTCTCGTGATTGACAGGGATCGTTTTCCGTGAGTAGCCTCTGCTCCAGAAGCAGGCATCAGGGGCGAGTGATCAATTTAATTACATTCATAGTTGGGCCTAAAATGTTATATCATATATTACCAGCAATTCCCCTTTTTCTTAATTACTTAGTTGAAAATAAACAAACTATGAAATTTTGTTTTCATCATGTGGGACCATGAATTTTGAAGGATGTAAAGAGTTTTGTAATATTAATTGAAAAATGGATGAAAAATTAAGAGCAGATGTTTCTGCTGCTCAGAGAAAAATCTCAAAATTGGGGTGAGACCACTAGATCCCAGTGTTTCAGACAACACAATATAAAGGGGGCTAAACGTGACAGGAAATTCACCCACCCCCTCCCAAAGAAAGCTGTCAGGGGTTTCACAGAGCTCGGGTGCAGTGGGTTCAGCAGCACTGGAGCTGGAGAGGGACAGCTGCACAAGAATCAGGGTCCTCTTGATGCAAGGCTGGAAAGAGCCAGACAACAGCCGGATATAAAAGATCTGTTTTTATCCGTGTTTTTCAAACATGAAAGAACCTTTTCCTGGTGGCCTATGCTTAGGATTCCCTGCTCTCAAAGTTGGCTAAATACATGCCAAGGAGGGAAGTTTTCAGAGAGGAACCGAGGGCCTCGGTTAGTTGGCAGAATGCTGACTCTCCCTGTGTTAAACTCTGTGTTAGATTCGTAGTACCACAAAACTCTTAGCAGGGCTGTATTTCTGTAATCCCAGAATTTGGCAACCGGGTTAGAGACAGGAAGTTGCTCATTCTTGGTTATGTATGGATTTTAAGGTCAGCCTGCACTGGTGGTTCTGTATCAAAAACAAAACAAAACAAACAAACAAACAAAAACCCCAGAGATGAAATGAATATACTGGGAGGGGAAAGGCTGAGGACTTGGAGGGCAAGGCAGGGAAAGGGTTAAGTTTGGCATCTGTTAAAGATTCATGGTTGTAAAGAGAGACTATTGAAGGAATACATCTGTCCTAAAGTGGGGGTAGCAGAAGAGAAGGGTGTAGTGTCCTGAAGATGCACTGTGACCTCAGAGTGACAGTGTCACCTTCCTCATAAGAACTGGAAGGACAGAAGTCTCCATAACAATTGTGTGAGGTGAGGTACAAATGAGCTGCTCCTCAGGGAACCAGCTTCAGAGGGACACAGACTCTGGGGAGAGTGGGCACATCAGACTGTTTCCCTGGAGGGCTGTTGTGTGGCCAGAGTGGACAAAGAGGGAAGAGTTTTCTGGTGGGGAGAACAGTAGGGAGAATGTCATAAGGCTGTTGACCTAGAGTGACTGGTCTAAGATGAGGACATGTGTGGGAGTCAGCATGGAGTATAGAGGACACTGTCCTGTTAGGCTGACTGTGGTAGCAGAAGTCACTGTGGTCAGTATCTCACCTGTGCCTTCTGGACTAATCTAAGGATGTATAATGTGATCTCTGTCTCTGTAGACATGAGCACACCAGTGGATACTACAGAGTGTCATCGTATTTCCTTGGGAAATTGCTGGGTGAGCTGGTACCCAGGAGGTTGTTGCCAAGTATTATATTTACTGTTATAGTATTCATCATAGCAGGTAAGTGACAAGGCAAGAGAACGTGTCTTTACTCTTGGGGGAGCGTGTTTTGGTTTGTACAACTGTGGCAAATCTAAAGTAGAAGAACATAAGTAGAAAAGCACATCTCCACTGTGTGCCATCAAAACAGGAGTTCAACATGAAGAAATTCTTCAAGACTTGTTCACAAAATAGTATAAAAGCTGTTTATGAAACTGTGCTTTTACTAGAGATTCTGTGCACTATAATGAATGTGAAAATAGTACACACATTTGAGACAGTGTCAATGGAGCAAGGTAAATTATTAAATATCTACGCAAAAGTTTTTCAAAGCTTTAAATTTCCTTCACTTGTTTGTTTGACTTTCATGTGTATGTGTCTGTCTGTCTGTCTCTCTGTCATGTGTGCACTAAGTGGATCCAGTGCTTAGAGAGGCCAGAGAAGTACATCAGATCCCCTGGAACTGGAGTTACAGAATGGGAACTGCTGTATAGGTGCTGGGATTGGAATCCAGGGCCTTTCAGTAATAGCACACACTCTTAATCAGTGAGCCATCTCTTACCCCAGCTGTATATCTTTCCTATGTTTCTGTATAAGTATCCGAATGTGTAAATGCAATATAGAAAAGTGGATAGTATCTCACACATATGTTTGTTGGAGGAGGGTACCATTTGTTGGTTCTTGGCTACTTAGTCCTGAACCAATCACACAGAAATTCAGAAACTCTATTAATTAAATCACTACCTGGCTTATTAGCTCTAGCTTCTTAATGGCTAACTCTTACATATTAATTTAACCCATTTCTATAATCTGCACATCACCACAAGGTCATAGTCTATCAGCAAAGTTTCAGCCTGTCTATCTCTGGTGGCTGCTCCATGGCATCTCTCTGACCCTGCCTCCTTTGTCCTAGCATTCACTTTAGTTTTCCCCACCTAGCTCTGTTCTTTTACTCTATCACAGGCCAAGATAGTTTCTTTATTCTCTAACGAATAAAAGTAACACATAGACAGAAGGGCCTCCCACACCATTTCCCCTTTTCTATTTAAACAAAAAGGAAGGCTTTAACATAGTAAAATTACATAAAAATGTATCAAATAATAACTACAGTTACAATATTTATATCTACTTTATCTTTTGTCATAACTAAGGAAAACCATAGCTATAAATTCTTTAACTTCATCAAAGACTCCAGAAAGATATAATATTACCTAAATAGACAGCAGGTGCATTATAAGCAACTTTCAAAATTCTAGAATTGACAGAGACAATTCACTGCCTGAACAGTCACCCGAAGTTCTTCTACATCATTGTGGCTTCCATCGTCGGCCTACAGACAAGTAGTATCCTGTAGACTTTTCCACAAAGCAGGGAATTTCAAGAACAGTTCTGCCTAAATTGGTAGATTTTCAGTTACTTTTTTCTGTGTCCTATAGAATGTCTGGCAAATTCTTTCATGAAGCAGAAACCCCGATGGGTCATCTCACCTTTAGACAAGTTCAGCAGTCACTTTTCTGTGGGTCCTGCAATCCAGTCAAGCAGTCCAGGCAAGAGCGGTTTCTTGTCCAAATGGCTAATCAGCTCCACAAGGAGCCTCTTCAATGCCCATTGTCCTCCTGAAGTAATTGGTGCTGTCAGGAGCAGATGTGTCTCACTGTCATGAAAAGTTTTCAGTTTTAAACATTTGAAATGCCATATTTTGAAGGTCTCTGAAAGATTTGAAGAAAACCTATCTAACTGAAATATATCTCTATACATCTAGAAAATCCAACATAGCTACGAGCTTGACTATTATAGATGATTATCTATTAACCGATATTTCTTAATTATATATTACATTTTTAAATGAACTGCACAAACACAATACCTCAATCAGGCACATATATATTTAACAAAATTGACCTAAAATTTGTATCAATAAACCAAGATCTATACCACTTCAAATCTCTAAGACATATCCCCCTTTAAATGTAAAGAAGCATTTACAATCTGTATTTGGGAATATGGGCATAGTTTTGCCCATACTGCTTCCTGCTGATTGTTGAGCAAAGTAATTTTGGGGGATGTTCACAGTGACCTTCAGGAGGAGTCTTGTTCCATCAAACTACACCAGTCTAGAAGCAATCCATAAGCTCTCATCCTCTGTGGAAATAAGAGAAGAACCTCTTTTCCAAAGCAACAAATACTTAGACCCAAATTCTGAATATATCATATATGCTGGTTTAGCTTAGCAGCTCACACAATGAAATGTGTCTCTGGACTTAACTCCTTCATAGTCAAAAAATTAAAAGAAAGCACAATAATATAGATAATCCAGACTCTCTGTGTATTGGCCATCTTTATCTGGTTTATTTTTTCTTTTCTCCTTTTAATCTGACTGTCTGCACTCTGTCTCTTTAAAGACTTTTTTTTAAAAAAATGATTTACTTCTTTTTTAACTCTTTATACTCTTTTTTTTTCTCCCAAGCCTACAAACATTTATCCAACACTGTAACCCATTTTGAGGTCTTTTATGTCTGAATCTGTCCTTAAGTGTAGCTGCAAATATTTACTGTCCAGGAACACTTTTTAAAATGCTAAGCACTTCTTAAAAACTTAAGCTGTGCCATTATTAGGGTATATGTGGTACTTCCTGCTTGCCCTGTCCAGTCCATAATGATGCTGCTCATCTTTTAGTGCTATTCTCACTGCCCCACTTCTAGGCACACAGCCAGTCCAAGTTGCCATCAGCAAGCCATAGGACATTGCTCACACTGCCATCCAAATGCTCAATCTCCTGAAAGAGCCAGAGGTCATGCTGGCAGCACAGCCAAGAAAGTCAGCATATTAAAATGACATGACTTTTTTTGTTGTTACAGCTGTGTCAGGAAAACCTCTCTTAAATGAGTTGTGGCATGCCACCATTAAACAGCAAGAAGCTGTGTTAAACTCTGTATTTTTGTGTCTAGAATTAAACTGTCTCAGGTTTATAAGTGGATTTTAGTTTGACATGTTGGGCACCAATTTGTAGCAGCAGGCCGCTTGTTTGTGCTGTATGCTTAGCCCCAAAATAATCACACAGAAACTGTACTAATTAAATTACTGCTTGGCCCATTAGCTCTAGCTTCTTATTGGCTACCTCTTACATATTAATTTAACCTTAACCCATTACTGTTAATCTGTATATCACCACGTGGCTGTGACCTACCAGCAAAGATTCAGCACGTCTATCTCTGGCAGCTGTTCCATTGTGTCTCTTTGACCCTGCCGCCTTTCTCCCAGCATTCACTTTACTTTTCCCTGCCTAGCTCTGTTCTTTTGCCCTAACAGAGGTCAAGACAATTTCTTTATTCACTAACCAAATAAAAACAACACATAGACAGAAGGACCTATCACACCACATTTGTATGTGAAAATGAACTTAAATGTATACAATGTCTTATGCTACCTAATTTAACAAAGAGAGAGGATACTAAATTTAAGGTTGGTTGATATTATGCAATATAAAAAATTATTTTAAATATGTGTACAAATTCATCTGTGCATCATGGATAGGCTTCATCTCAGAATTTTCATACTTTTCACACACAGACACACACATACACACACATAAAGACATACAGACATGCATACTCCACACAGACATAAACACATGCACATATATGAACATACATTCTCTCACACACATAGACTTTCAAAGATAAGCACTGATAAAGATTAGACTTTTTTAATAAGAAATTTATCATTTAGAACCTGTCATTTAGGCTGTGGGATGGTTATGGGAAATGTGCTTGTCCTGCAAATCAGACAACCTGAATTTGATCCTTAAAATTCACAGTAGAAGAGAGAATCACTCCAGAAAGACATCATTCAACTCCACATGCACACCATGGCACATATACAGCATGGCACATACACACCATGGCATGTACATACCATGGCACATGCATAGTCATGAACACCTATACACACACATATACCATACTCACTTTGGGGACGAAGAGGGAGGAGGAGAGGGAGTGGGGGGAGTGGGAGGGTGTTGGGAGGTGGGGCGGAAATGGAAACTTTTATAATTTAATAAAATTACTTAAAAAAAAGATAACCATAACATTAACTTTGTAAACAATTAGACTTGGAACTCATCTCTCCCAGACTCTACCTTGTGGCTTTGTGACTATTATAAAACACAGGGCTATTCATGGCTCATATCATTATCTCCATAAAGATTACATATCAGTTTGTGGAACCCATTGCCTTCCTCCAGAGCAGTTACATGGTGACTTCCTAGGAAAACTAAAGTTGACCTTCCTGTCCTCTAGATATTAAAACCACTGCAAGGTTGTTTAATCCTTGCCTTGGTTAGGTTTCTAGCATTGTGACAAATGCCATGACTAGAAACAACTTGGGGAGAAAAGGGTTTATTTCATCTTATAGTTCAATGTCCTTAAAGAAGGGAACTCAGAGCAGGACCCTGGGGGCAAGGAGTGAAGAAGAGGCCATGGAGGAGTGCTGATTTTTGGCTCCTAATGGCTTCCTCAGTCTGCCTTTTTATAGAACTCAAGACTACTTGCCTAGGGATGGCATCATTCACAGTTGTCTAAGACCCCCTACATAATCATTCATGCAGAAAATGTCCCCACAGGCTTGCCTACAGGCCAAGCTAATGGAAGCATTTTTTTAGTGAGGTTCCCTTTTGCCATAAACATCTCTAGCTTGTGTAAAATAACAAAAACTAACAGACACAGTCCTGATCCCAATTTTATTACTAATGCAATTATAGTAAACACAGAGGAAAGTGGACATGAACATGTTCTATTGCTGATTCTCCTGTGAAAAAAAATGCAATAAAATTTGGGCCACTTGTATAGTCTGTAGTTTTCCATATCAGGATCATATACATTGCTCATAATTTTATATAGAGGAGAACAGGTGTTATATGAAAAGATATTTTGTGGTGGATATAAAAAGAAAGTGATATGATGAGGCTTGAGAGAGACTCATTGGTTAAGAGCACATGTTGCTCCTCCAAAGTCCCCAAATTTTGTTCCCAGCATGCACATGATCAGGTCACAGTTACAGATGCAGAGAAGTTTGGCGGCCATGAAACTATTACTAATATTATTGATTATTAAAGCATTATTTGAAATATGTACAATATTCCTGACATAGATAGATGAACTGACTCTACTTTTTTTCTTTCTAAGGAGTAAACACAGATGTGAAGGGTTTCTTCACTATGTTGTTTACCATCATGATGTTGACTTCTTCTGCCAGTTCCCTGCCACTGTCTATAGGGGCAGGGCAGATTGCAAAGGGTGTACCAATAGTAATTGTGACCATCTACTTTGTGTTCATGCTGGTGAGTGTGAATCGTGGTTTTCTTAGAAGAAGAATTTCCTTGTGTCCTTTGTTGCACATGTAACCTGCTTGACTCATCAGGACTTGTGACAGTAGGCCTGATGCTAAAGCTTATTATGGTCTGTAGGAGAGAAAGAGTTGCCTTTCCTCCTAGGCTTTATGGTTACTTCTCTGATGTCAGTCCTATAAAGGGAGAAGCCATGGAGCCACCTGAGACAGACGTGTTGAAACTTTGCTAGTAACCTCATGTAGAAATGCACAGATTAATGGAGATGGGTTAAAACAAGATGTAAAAGCTAGTGGATAAGAAGGTAGAGCTAATAAGCCAAGCAGTGATTTAATTAATAACGTTTCTGTCTGATTATTTTGGTTCTGGGCAGCCGGGACAAACAAGCGGCCTCCTCCAACATGGTTGGCATGCTGTTTCTCATGAGCTTTTACCAGACATCTCTTGGAATCACGTTACAAAACTGTGATAAAATAGAACTTCAAGAAATTGGTGTGATTGACTGATTCCCCAAATAGATAGATTGCTACCTTCCTTTAATGCCAGTATGAGAGACTTACCTGCCCTTTTAATCATAGCAGAGGTGATTTGGTTTGTTCAGTCATCTTTAATGAGAAATCATAGTTCAGGTTGTATTTTACTCTTTACTCTTTGTTCTTTTGGGCACCCACCACCCAGCTCCCAAATAAAGCAAATTGAATAATATTATTACTTATAAATGCCTAGCCTTTCTTGGCTTGTCTCTAGGCATTATTTCTTTACTTTAATTATCCAATCTACCTTTTGCCTCCGGGATTTTTTTCTCTTTTTATTTATTTTGATTAAAAATTGATTTTATATACCAATTCTAGTACCCACTCCCTTCCCTCCTCCAGCTCCTCCTACCTTTGCCCAAGTCTACCCCTTACCACTCCTTAGAGAGGGTAATCCTTCCAATGGGGAATTAACAAAGACTGGTCCATCACTTTGAGGCAGGACCAGGTTATCCTCACTATATATAGGTGAAGGAAAGTATTCCTCAAGTAAAAATGTGCTCCAAAAAGGTCAGTTCAAACACTAGATCCAAATCCTTGTCCCACTGACAATGGTCCCACAGACCGCCCAAGCCACACAACTGTCACCCACATTCTGAGAACCTAGTTTGGTCCTGTGCAGGTTCCCCAGCTGCCACTTAGGGATCAGTGAGCTACCATTAGCCCAGATCAGCTGTTTCTGTGGGTTTCCCTATCTTTTCTTACTACTGTGTCTTACTCTCACACTTACTCCATGACTGGCAGTGTGAATTGGTGGCTGTGTAGTTGGGTGGCTAGCCCCTAGCATCCTCCTCTTCTCCTTTTATTGTTCCTCCATCCCCTTAGATTTCTCCTCCCAGTTATTCTCTTTGCCTGCCAGCCCTGCCTATCCTATCCTGCCAAGTTATTGGCCTTTCAGCTCTTTATTAGACATATCAGGTATGTAGACAGGCAAAGTATTTCAACTTGACAAAGTTAATCAAATGCAATATAAAAAGAATGTGTCAAATCTTTGCATCATTAAACAAATGTTCCATAACAAAAACGTGTGTAACATATCTTAAAATAATATTCTACAAGAATGATCAATGTAATTGTTCAGCTCTAAGTGTCTATCTCAGGGCTCACTTGTGATGCCCATGCTGTCACAACTGCTCTGCATTCACATGTGTCACTGTCCTGTTGTGACAGGAAAACACTGTCTTGTTGTAGTTGTCCACTGCCTCTGGATCTTACAATTTTTCTAACCTCTTTTCATCATGATCCTTGATCTTTTTTTTAAAATTGTAATTATTCTATTTATTAATTAAGATACAATGTTATGTGTTGACATACATGATTAAATTACTTTAATCATCATGGGGTACTGAGGAGGCCTAAACTACAAAAGTTAAGTTTCCATGTTCACCTTTAAAGGAAGATAACTTTAAAAATCTACCACACACCTCCACACTCACAACTCAGTAGTGACTTGTAAAATTAAATTTCTGTGAAATTTAAATCTGGGGCCTCTTAAAATGCCCACACTGTCTCTAAATTCACATTAAATTTAGCTCCCTAAAATTCCCACCCTGACTCCTTTACTTGTGAGTTATAATTAGTGATATTACTTAAGTCCTTAAAAAGTCTATCTAAAAACATCAGCCAATAAAAGGACAAGTTACTCCTTGAAATAATAACAAACACATAATGCCAGGATCCAACACATAACTAACGAGTAAAAGAACTAGCTAGTTATACTTTTATATATAAACATAATCATCATTGTAAAATCTGTTCTACCACACATGGCAGCCTGAAGAACAGAGCATATTTAATAATCAAACCAATGCATTTACTGTTTTGGGTTGCAGTTCTTCTATTGTGAATTTAGACTTCATTGGTCATCCAGTGTCCACACGACACTTAACAATTATGTTGAAATCTATTTCAGTTTTCCCCCCAATTGACAACATTGTCTGATGAAGAACTATGATGACAAAGATGTTTGGCTTTCTGGTCCAGCTGGACAGCATAGTAATAAGGGTCATTTAGCAGCAATGTCTGCACTAAATTTCTTTGATCCTTGATCTTTTCATCATGATTCTTGATCTTTTGAAGGAGAGTGATCCAGATGTCCCATTCAGTCCTGGATCCTCTGACGTCTCTATTCTCTCTATGTTGACCTGTGGTGGGTCTGTCTTAATCACTGTCTCCTAAAAAAGTAAGCTTCTCTGATGAAGGTCTGAGATGCACTAATCTATGACAACAACTTATTAGAAGTCAGTGTAATACCATGTCCGTTTAGAAGATTAAGAGTGCAAGGACATGGAAAATTTTAAGAAACTTTACTTGGTCAGGAGCTGGTTAAGGCACTGGGTTCTACAAACTTTGGAGCTTCAAGAGTTAGCTGGAAACAGGAGCCTTTGCAAAAGTGCAGACCAACTGTCCCTAGCAGCTAGCCCCCTGTCAACACCCAGCTTTGTGGTCTAGATAGGAGCAGAAAATAACTGCTCAAGTGGAGGGCAGGGGGCATGCACAGAATCAGAAGAAGCCACTTAAAGAAGTAAGAGGGTATGCAGTAGTCTAACTTAACTTGCTAGTTACCAAAACTAATTCCCCTTGACCCTGGGTAAACCTGGCTTGCGGTTTTTGCCTGTATATGTCAACCACATATGAGGAGTGAGAGCTCTCTCTACTGCACTTCCTTGTGAGTGGAGGCTTTGAGCTTCCAGCTAGCTGGACTATGTGCATGTGCACTGAATAAAATTTGCTTTTGCATTCTGGACTTGACTGGATTCTGGTGGTGTCTCTCTGGGGATCTCAACTTGGGAACAACAACAAGAGATTCTCCCCTGGCACCTATGACCCCAGTAGACACAGCATCAGACAGTATTTCCATCTCATAGAGCAGGCCATAACTACAATCAAAAAATAGATGGTAGTTAGTTCCATTGTAGTAGTCTGTCCGGTGTTCCCCGTGTGTTTCTTTGTCTCCACAAAAATGAAAAGCAGAAACCCAGGTGGAATCACCACTGTCCTTGAGCACACTCACAACTTCACCTGAAATCCCTATCCTATATGTCAGCATTTCTAGCTCATTGTTCATAGTGACAGCACCCAGTCCAGATGGAAGTCACTACACATAAGAGACTAAAAGAAACTGATGGGAAGTTCTGCCCCATTGTGTTAAGGATCAGACTCAGATTACTCTGTCAAGCATGCTTGCCTGGACTGTAGATTAGTTTCTGTAAAGGAAGCCTTGGCATTCTGATTCTTAGACCTAAAACCCCTACCCTTTTGGGGCACTCTTGTTGGGGTACAATGACAGTACTTTCATCTATGTCATTGCTGGGGTGCCAGACTCTCAGGGCATTGGGCAGTAGAAAAACATGACTCTTGTGGACAAGATGACCTACAGACATTGGTTCTGCTGCAGTCCCAGAGCATGGATCCCAAAGCATAGTGGAAACTGCAAGAACCAGACACCATTTCCAGGAGCTCTGCCCATTGTTGGTTCTGATCATCTTACCTCAGAGTGTTGAAGGGAAAACGAGTCATCTTGGAGCCCAGAACTGCCTGAGCATTTTTACAGAAGATTTAAAAATGAAATGCAGTTCTGCAGTGACTCCAGTATGTTGGGTGGAGGGTTAAAGATGACAGAATGTGTCCATATAGATAATTTGGATAATCCTGTGCAACTCCATCCCTGTTCCCTTTTCATAGTAGGTGCACAGCAGAGTAAGTTATTCCTGGAGAATATATGAGGAAATTTCAAAAGGAATACAACAGATATTACAATATTAAATTGTCTCCTGGAAGTCTTCCTACTTTCTATATAATAGACTGACATTGTTGGGTTAGGAACCCAGATGAAATTGCACAAATATCAAAGAAACAAATAAACAACTAAAAGAGAACTTTAATATACAGTGGTAGAAGTGTATACCACCTCCTCAGATGGGTAGAGCCTCCTCCATTCCTCATGCTGATGCTGGTGTGATGAATACTACTTAGTGTAACTCAGAACTACACATTTGTTTAAGATTAAAGTCATTTTCAGAAGGACTACAAGACTCTCCTCATATGAATGTTACATATCTTCTGTCTTAGGGATCCCACAAGCTTTTCCACCAGGAAATAAAGTCTGTTTCTGATCAATTGTGTTGCAGGTCAATCCTCTACTTTGCTTTCTCTTAGGTTACAAAGTTTTCACCCAGACTCCTTTGCTAAAATTTCCAGTCCACAGTTTCCTGCTTGGGAACCAAATACTGCTAAAAAGCTGAAAAAAAAGAGAAAAGTTGAAGCAGACCTGGAAGGCCCCTTTCCTGTGTTGTTAACCAAGAGCACAGTTCAGAAGGTTAAGGAGGTGGGACACAGTACATCTAAGTGAGAGACTGCAGACATCATCATCCAGATGGACAGTCTTAGCACAAGGAAAACCTTTAAAGTTAACATTTAAAAGTCTTGCTTTTTATTTCTAATATGACAATAAAAGCTTTTAATGTAAGTAAAGAAGTTTAATAGCAGTTTGTTGTTGTGAGTATCTAATCTAACACTTACCTAAGAAACCAAAAAAAGAAAACAAATAAACAAAGGAAAACCAGAAACCTTTCTCTGCCAGACAAGTACATGTGTCCCAAGTTGTCCCTTTGAATCATCCAGGAAGCCTTTAAAATTAATTCCCAAAAGGACCCTATCAATCCCTCATAACCTAAAGGTCATGGAGTTGGTAGAGATCATTCTGCTTCTATCTTTGCTAAATGCATTTATAAAACTGACATAGACCCTGAATACTTGGATAAATTGTAGAGCGCATGTGCCCAAGGAGTGATTGCTACACCTGTGTGGCAGGACATCCACAGGCTCAAGGATCCTTTTCCTTTTAGTGGGACTCTGGTCCTACTGAGCAAACTGCATGCTGCCCTCTTTCTGAGAGAAGGACACATGATTGTCAAGTTTCCCAGAGTCTGTTTTTCTTGTTCCCAGATGTGCAGGCAGGCCCACTGAGAGCCTCTAATTGACAGAGATGATGAGTTATTCCTCACGCAACAGGAGGATGGATTCTCTCTCCAATGGGTGCTGATTCCTCTGACAGTTTTACTGTTGATGTTATGAATTGTTTCTCTAACCTGGGTCTTTTTATTTCCTTGTGAAATTCAATATTTTTTTCTATTTCTGTGAATTGAATTGAAATTTTGATGGGTATTACATTGAGTCTATTGATTGTTTTTGGAAGGATAGATAGTTTTGTAATTTTTATCCTAGGAAATATAAACATGGGTGGTCTGTCTAACTTACATATTTTCCAATTTCTTTTGTTCAGTGTCTTAACCTTATTGTACAAGTATTTCATTTTGTTAGATTTATTCCAAGGTTCCCTTTCTTCCACTCTTTTGAGGCTTTTGTAAATGAGACCGTTTATGTCATTTTGTTTCCATTATGTTTGTAATTTGTACTTTGAAAAGCTCCCGACTTTTCTGTTTGTCATGGTGTTTTATCACAGCCTCAGGAAAGGACCCAAGACAACAGGTTATCGTATAAAGTTTCTACATGTGACCTGCAAACTAGTTATGAAGCCAAATGGTGTGTTTTCTGTATAGCCATTTGGTCAGGTGCAGTCTGAATGCATGCACACACAGCCATTATTTTGCATATTCTAGTGTATCCAAGACTGCATAGGAAAAGTCTTATGCGAACTTCACAGCTGTCCCTTGTTTGTCCTCATGCATCAATCATAGTATCTGCAAAAATTAGATATCATAATATCTAAAGAAGACTTAAAGGCATAGGATGGGTGTACTTAAAGTTTTAAGAATATTCATAGATTTAATGCCATTTTAAAGATTATGTAATATCTGTAAGTTTGGGTCTTGCAGAGTGGGGTGACTAGTTATCCTTTTAAAACCCGCAAGGAGCCTTAATTTTGCAAGAGTGAAAAATTTTGCTTAGATTTAACTGAAAGAATGTTTTTTTTCTTTTTTTCTGAGACAGGGTTTCTCTGTAGCTTTGGAACCTGTTCTAGAACTAACTAGCTCTTGTAGTCCAGGCTGACCTCAAACTCACAAAGATTCATCTGCCTCTGCCTCCCAAGTGCTAGTATTAAAGGTGTGTGCCACCACACAGAATGTTTTAAAGAGCTAGTCTGAGCAGAAATGGTCAGAAGGCTGAAGAAGGAGGATTTTCTCTAGAATTCTTAGTCCCTGTTCTGGTTCTAATTTGTGGTTTTGGTCTTTATAGTTTATTTCAGGTCTATATTCCATAAACGTCATACAGGACTTCTCATGGATTCAGTACTTTAGCATTCCGCATTATGGATTTACAGTAAGTTGTCCTGTCTCTCACTGTACTCGGGTTCTCCAGCTGTAGCGAGTGCAATGATTCCCATCCAGGTCCTTTCTCCAGCTGTAATCTCTAACCAGTCACTGCCCAGGATTTTCCTTCCAGGAGCAAAAGATGAGATCTTTCCTGTTGGTTTTAGCAGATGGTCAGTGAGTCATCTGAGATTTTCTCCAGTTACATGTTATTTGAGGGTGAAAAAAAAGGGTAAAAAGAATCCCAGAGTAAATGGGAAATATAGATGATACGATGAAAATCAAACAGTTGTGATTCTTCCCAATAAGGAAATAAGGAAAGGATCAGGGACTGTGATATATAGTTTATAGCAGGAAAATGAAAGAAACAGAAACCAGGTGATACCCAGAGCTACTCTGGTTTGCTAAGCTTCCTCTGCAGGAAACTGTGTCCTAATAGACTTTGTTCCTTCCATAAGCACAACTGGTGTTGATGAAAACAAGCAAGAGAACATTGTTAGTATAAATCAGCAGCATTGTTTTAAATATAGAGTTTACAAGGTTATGGACTGGGAGAGGAGAAGAAACCTGGAGTAGTCTAGTTAGAGAGTCCATGTCCTAGTAGTTAGGAGACCCCATCATTTCAATCCTATACCTCCAAGTGTGGGGGAGGGGACGGCTTTGCTAGGCAGACTGAACTTGGTGAGAATATTTTTTGTTTAAAAATATTTTTGCAAAAATGAAACAATTATATTTACAAATTACAGTCAATACTGAACTTGAGGTTATAGCTGTGTTTATTCTTTGGAAATGTATAAAAATATTGAACTATTTGCCTTTCCCTGTTCCTGTTTGTGTTACAGGCTTTGCTGCACAATGAATTCTTGGGACAAAACTTCTGTCCAGAGAACAAAACTGCAGAAATCAGTAGATGTCAGAACTTTGTAATGTAAGCTTGAGTTCATTGTCACAATGGGGACATAGAATGCTCCTAGACTTAGAAGGGAAACCCATCCTCTCAGGATTAACACTCTGCCCTTTGTCCATTCCCCAGAGTGAGTCATGGTAACCAATGCATGTGGCTGTGTTTCTAGCCTCCTGCTCCATGGTGTAATTAACATGCAGAAAGGGTTCTTTGGGGCCTTTAAAAATGGTTCTGGTGTCTTAATTGTGGATTTGGGTTCCTTGCTTCAGAACATTTGAGTTTGACATAGGCTGCTTTGATAGTTTACAAAGACATACAATTTCAACATGTATTGATTTTGGCACCTGTGAGCAGAGCCCAAGATTATCAGGGCAGCAAGGACTAAAGTGAGTGAACACTGCCTGCCAGATTTCAGGGTATTTCCTCTGTCCCACACTCTGGAAGACTTTAAGACACCAAAGCATGGTGCCTTTATGTGTGTGTGTGTGTGTTTGTGTGTGTGTGTGTGCATGTGTGTGTAAAATGTCCTATCAGAAGATTTGTCCTGCAATGAAAAATGAAAAATATACTTTTCACTATGTTGGAAGGAAATATCATTTTGTCTAATACCTTAAAATTTCTTAACTTTCTATAATTATTCTCATTGATTTGATTTTGATATAAAACGAGAGAAGAACATGGGAATATGTTAAATCTTTTATGGATGTTCAAAAATAAAAATAAATAACAATAACAAAAATTTATATTTGAATTACTGATAAGAAAGCAAGTGTCGAGGTTATTTTATTTCCCACACCTTTTTTCTCCTGGTATGGTCTGGAATCTTTCTATTACAAATTCCTAATCAGTTTCTGGTCAGGAGTGTTGGGATGGGTAAAGTGAAAACAAGGAGATTCATCCACAGACCTCATATCCGTAAAAGAACTGTCTTCACAAGAGGAAGGAGAAATCTGCCCTTCCCAGGCATTTGGGGAATGTTAAATCCTATGAGATACACAGGGGTGGAGACACACAGGGGTGGAGACACACAGGGACAGGGATGTACAGGCAACAATTGTAGTGTATTCAGAAATTTTAGCAGTTGCTGCTTTTCTAACCTGTTTCTGGACACCTGCATCCTACTGTGCTTCCCAGGTTCTGCTTGTAGTCATGGGCTCCATAGCTGAGCATCCATCGGTGTCACTGCTTTCTTAGTACATGAGCTGAGAGCAGTCAACTGACTCCTCTTGGAAACTCTTGTTCTCCTCTGGTCCTTGGTCTAGAAATCTATGCTGTGTTCTATTGCATGACTGTATGCTGAGGCAGCAGAATTACACAAAGCTTTGGTCTCTTAGAGTGTGTGTGTCTAATTAATAAGCTAATGTTTTCTCCTTTGGGAGAAACAAGTCCTTCTTCTGTGCCTTTGTCCTTTGAAGAGAGAGCAGCATTGTAGATGTAGAAATGAATGATACAGTTAAGTCTACAAAGTTGGGTTTTAGTGTAACTCTCTGAACTCATCCACATTTATTATGCCTGCTTCCTCTATGCTTTTAAATATATGTGATAGCTGTGCTTCTTCAGATGTTTTTTGAAATTAACAAAGGGACCTCATTCAAGTAGCTTAGATTGACATAATATATAACAAAATTGTAAGTACTCCAATACTAGTATCAACTAAATATAAAGATGAAGTTTTTAATGATGTACTGAAACTGAGTTTCTAAAAGGAAGGAGCAGTGAATGTACTGAGTAAGTTTTGACGTTATTTTTGTGTGTGTTGATTTACAGATGCAGTGGAGAAGAATTCCTGATAATCCAGGGCATTGATCTCTCATCGTGGGGCTTCTGGGGGAATCACGTGGCCTTAGCTTGTATGACGATTATCCTCTTATCAATTACCTATGTGGAGTTATTAGCTTTTTCAAAAAGGAGATGTTTTTTTAAATCAGTCTTCCACTTTCTTTGAATTAAACTGACCTTAAAAGAACTAAAATTTTACTGATGGGTGACAATGTCTGAGGAGCAGTAGATGGCTCTTGAATTTCAGGAGTTTGGCCCACCAGAACTCAAGGCACTTATGGGTGGATCATGGATAGGCAAGGCCCTAAGGACTTTGGCTCCAGAATGTCTCTGGCTACTGCTGTGCCTTTACGTTTTTGCTGCTGCCATTTTTCTATGGTATTTGCCATGGTGTGAGTGAGTGTGAAGGGATTCCCCTGTCTTTAATGTAGTGTGATTATCTCGTGGAAATATCATGACCTATGAGGCAGTTTTACCTGTGGATTATAATGAAGATGATTCCCTCTTAATATGTATTAATTTAAGTAATAATTTTACAATAATAGTGGTAGTTTAAAGAGAATTTTGATGATTAAGGGCTTTTATCAAATGTAGTAAGGGATTATGATAGATGTCAGTTTAGTGTGAAAATTAATATAGGTAAATGTAGGAAACAGTGTTGCCCACAGCCCTGATACATCAGGGACTGGAGAGGATAGAAAAAAGGAACAAGGATTTGTCATAAAACTAAAACTTAAGAGTTTCTCTTAGGAACCTTATAGACTATTGTTTAGGTTAATAATTAAGGAAAACAATTGAGTCCCAGGAGTTTGCTCAAATTTTTTCTTTGATATTGGGAAATGTGTTTTTAGGTTTCAGTGTGTACCATAGCTAAAAAAAAGCTATAAACAATTGACTTCATCTAACTAGAAAACAAAGAATTTTATGGTTCAATAACATAGTGGAACTCTAAAATATGAAAAGTGAACATAGTAGCCTGTTTTTCAGACAGTTATAAAAACTACTGCCTTGGTAAATAGTTATGACTGAAAGGTTCCTGATCTATGAGAAGTCTAAAAGATAAATGTTTAACTGTATGTGGGAGCTTGGGGATAGTTTGTTCTTCAGCTGTAATGCATAGAATATTTAATCACGTAAGGGAAATAGGAACCATGTTGTTTCTTACTTGTATACATTGTAATCATTCAGTTAAAAGTAGAATGTAATCACATTGTCAATTTCATATTGTTTTAAAGATTATGCTGGGGTGTATAAGTTGTAAGGGAAAAAGTAGCGAGAAGGAAGTCATCAGGAAATAGTCGTGAGGAGGAAGTCATCAGGAAGTAGAGGAGGAGGAAGTCATCAGGAAGTAGAGGAGGAGGAAGTCATCAGGAAATAGTCGTGAGGAGGAAGTCATCAGGAAGTAGAGGAGGAGGAAGTCATCGGGAAACAGTGAGAAGGAAGTCATCAGGAAAGAGAAAGAAAGAAAACATCAATGTAGAAGAAAAGAAAAGAAAAGAAAAATATAGAGTACCACAACGAACTAAGCTTTGACCCTTAGAAAAGTCCTTGCGTGCCCATTTATGTTTTCAGTGGTTTGTATGCTCTTCATCTCCTCTGCAGCTTTCTGACTGCTGAAGGTTCACCATTCATCAGCACCCACGCTGAGATCCTGACGTTTTGGAGATGTGTGTGTTTGTGTGTTTCCCTTGCTTGCCAGCCACAGAAAGTTAAGTTTTGTGGTGTGGGAGAATTGTCTGTATTCTGTCAATCATATTTTAATAAAACGCTGATTGGCCAGGCAGGCAGTATAGGTGGGAAAGCCAGGCAGGAAGTAGAGGTGATGCAATGAGAACAGGAGAATTCTGGGAAGCAAGGAGGTTCCTCTGCCACTCCTGTGCAGACCACCGAAGACGGAGCATGTAACTTGCCCAGCTGAGAAAAGGTACGGAGCCATTATGGCTAACATAGATGAGAATAATGGGTTAAGATAAGTTATAAGAACTAATAAGTAGCCTGACCTAATGGGCCAATCAGTTTTATAACCTTATGGAGTCTTGTGTGTGATTTTCCTTGGGACTTGCTGGCTTATTGGGGTACTGGGTCGGACAGAAACCCTAACAAGCCGGCCCGTCATGTTACAGTTTTGTCCTAGTCACTACCCCAGAGAATTCAGTTTTATTCCTCAGATCGAAAAGTCTATGGAGTGATTAGTCCTCTGAATCTGTGGAGTTCTGTCAGTTCCTGAGCTGCTGAAGGCCGGTCTCTACAGAAGCAAAACTTAATTTTTTTGTTGCTGTTGTTGCTCTATATATCAAACCTAAAACCAGCAACTGGGGTTTATGTTCTATGGTAGAAATTTTCTACAATTGTTTAAAGAGATTTGATTACAAACTGCATTCTAAATATCTTTACTTATATTCATGGGCACAGGCTACTGCCAGCATTACCCAGAAAAGATTCCCTCTGTAATGAACTATGGTGAGTGCAGAGACTCATGACTGCTCAAGTACTGACTCTGGAGTGTTTAACCCTAAACTGGGCACCCATACCATCTACTCTAAAACTCAGAATTGTGTAGTGGAGGGGTGTAATGAGTACAGGAAACATAAGATGAGAAGAACGGCTGGAAATGCTGTATTTTGGACACGATACACAGAGCCCTTGCAACAATGGTTCGTCAACAACATCTACAACTACCTACACAAGACTGGGTCCCTCATCCACAACATCAGGGTCAGCGAGGGACTCAAGAGGACCATACTCCATTCTGCTGAACTATAGCTATGGGTAGATTCTGATAGATAGTTATTCATTGATTTCACATGTATACTCACAGTAGAGCCAACTAGGCTCCAGTGGACAGTCTAAAACCCAGGGTCACACAGAGAGCCCTGGTTAAACTCCATGGGTCACAAGACAGAACACAAAAATAGGAATGTGGGAAAGAGACTTGTACAGAGGGATTGAATAAAGGGGTTGAAAGGGAGATAAGAAAAGTGGGAAGGGGGAGTATGGTTGCAATGCATTGTGTACTTATATGGGATTGCCAAATTTTTGAAATAAAAATTACAAATATAAAAAGGACATCTTGTGTAAAGTATCTAATGCACTTTTTCTTATCAGTTTTTGTTATATTCTAAATAAGCAACAATCATTTTTCTTTGAAATTTACAAGGTAGTAACAAACTGAATTATAAGGTAAAGGTACTAAGTGCCAAGGTAATGTTTTTAAGTATTGCATGTTAGTTCATTTCACTGATAATAATCATGAGAGGAAACCAACAAAATTTCTTTTACCTTGAAAAGGAGAATTTGTCCTAGAGAACCTTACATTTTTACATCTTCATAAGTGAGAACATAGCCTATATCCACCAAATGAATCCATCATCAGCCATTATCTGGTTCATAAGAAACTACAGATTCTTTTAAAAGCATGGTTCTAAAATATGTTATAAAAAACTGTGCTAATTCTAAAGGTAAAAATGTCTCTGAACTTAGTGTGATGATGCAAGCTTATAGTGTCATTTAATATGCCATGTCCTTCTGTATATTTGTTACTTTTATTGATTGATGAATAAAGTTGTTTTGACCAATGGCTCAGCAGAGTAAAGCCAGGCAGGAAATCTGAACAGAGATATATAAAGAAAGTAGGTGGAGTCAAGGAGATGACATGCACATGCAGCTGTCGAAGGAGAAAGATGTCAGAACATTACTGGAAAGCCATAGCCTTGTGGCCATATATTAAATGACAGAAATGTGTTCATTTAGGATGTAAGAGCTAGCTAGGAATACACCTGAACCATTAACCAAACAGTTTATAATTAATATAACCCTCTGTGTGTTACTTTGGGACTGAACAGCTGTAGAACCTGGCTGGACAAAATTTGCATTTACAGTCATTACCTGAGAAGTGAGAAGATCAGGAGTTCAAGGTCATCCTCAGGTAGATAGGATATTTGAGGCTACCCTGGGCTGCAAAAGATGCTACTTCAAAACAAAACAAAAATAAACAAACCATGCATGACTGACCATGGAAACATCTTTGATGAGCTCATTAAATAAGATTTATGGATGGTGTCTTAGAGTTTTTATTACTTTGAAGGAACACCATGACCATAAAGCAAGTTAGGAAGAAAAGGTTTATTTGGCTTATACTTCTACACCAGTGTTTATCACTGATGGAAATCAGGACAGAAAGTAGAGCAGGCAGGAAATTGGAGGCAGGAGCGACCACAGAGGCCATGGAGGGGGTTGCTGCTTATTGGTTTGTTCAGCATAGTTTTCCTGCTTTCTTATAGAAGCCAGGATTCTCAATCCTGGTGTAGCCCCATGAACAGTTTCTGGGCCATCTGCCATTGATCTCTTACTAAGAAAATGACTTACAACTGGATCTTATAAAGGCATTTTCACAAATGAGGCTCTGTCTTCTCTGATGACTCTGACTTCTGTCAACTTGTCATAAAACCAGCCAGGACAGGTGGATACTTCTCTGTGGTGATGTAATGGCTCAGGAGTATTGACTGGAGGTCTTGGCTATAGATGCTATAAAATGACAGGGTTATTGTGATATAAAATGACTCTTTTGATATTTGATCTGAAAAGTCACTTAAGCTTTGGGTTAACTCAGTGGTATAGAATTTGGCAAGAGGCTCTCTTGAGGAACGTTGCTGAGACACAGATGTTGGGGCCCTGCCTTACAGATCAGTATCTGTAGAAACTGCCTCTTGGAATCCTTGCCTACTCCCAGATCTGCTAGCTTCCAAGATCCTTTGCAACCCTAGAGATTACAGTCTATGGCTAAGTAGCTGCTATATCCATACCTTCGAAGTCTTTATTTCTCTTGGGTTTCTTTAATTTATATTCATAACTTCTTCATTCAGTGTTTTCCCATAACAGCATAGTACTCATCAGCAATATAGGTGTTTCTAAAATTTTTACAAACTGATGTACATTGTAAGAAAAAGTCCAGTTTGTCTCTTGGTGCAGACTCGGTATGCCCCTAGATCTTTCTTTTGCCCTTTCAGTGCTCCATCTAGCCCATCTGCTTTCCTTTTTGACTGTGCTGATCCATAGACTCTCTTAAGCAGAAACCCACATGGTAAACAAGACAAAATGACAAACTGCAGAATGGGAAAAGATCTTCACTAACAACACATTAGACAACTGCCTGATCTCCAAAATATACAAAGAGCTCAAGAAATTGGACATCAAAAGAACAAATAATCCAATAAAAAATGGAGTATAGACCTAAACAGAGAACTCTCAATAGAGGAATTAAAATGACTGAAAGACACTTAAGGAAATGTTCAACATCCTTAGTCATCAGAGAAATGCAAATCAAAATAACTCTGAGATTCCTGCAAGAATGGCCAAGATCAAAATCACTGATGACAGCTTATGCTGGAGGGTAAAGCAAACACTTCTGCATTGCTGTAAGACGTGAATAACTGAATCCACAGAAAGCCTGAGAAATCTTGGGAAAGAATAGAGTAAAGCATGGTTTCTTGGTAGCAGCAATTTCTCGGTTCTGCTCTGCTTGCTAGAGGCAAGCAAGGCTCTCATCTAAGAGAGGCTTCCTGACTCAGCTTTAGCTGCAAAACCTTGCAGCCCTTTTAAGAGGTCCTGCCACAAAACACTTAAACAGTGTTGATGAGAAGCTGCTTTTCAGTTCTCAGCCGTAGCAGGAAAAAAGCTGTGCTATTTTAAAATGCTGGCTTTCTGGGTTGTCCTGCCAGGGCAAACTCTGACTCTTTTAGGCAGGCAGTCCGACAGAGTGTGGTCTGTGAGCAGCTTGCTCACTGACAGGGACCTTGAAACGCCACAGCGTTGTGGCAATAAAAATGGCTCCAGCGGTACCTCTGCCATGAGGCTGAAAAGCTAAGGAATGGGCTAGATCTAGCCATCAAAGCCATGGCTCTCCATATTGCTTAATAAATTAAAGGCTCATGTGATCAGAAAAAGAGAGATATACAGTAAAAAGAGATTCAAAGTAAAAAAAAAACCTCTAAATGGTTTACAGTGTGTTAAAATATATGCAGGCTAAAAGTTAAAGTTCTTAAAGTAAAGAAAGAAAGAGAGTAGTTGGGTGTGGTGGTACACACCTTTAATCCCAACACTTCCAGAGGCAGAGGTAAATTGAACTCTGAGACTTTAAGGGGCAGAGGTAGTTGACCTCTGTGACTTCAAGGTGTGGTAGTACACGCCTTTAATCCCAATGCCTGGGGGGCAGAGACAGACAGATCTCTGTGAGTTCAAGGTGTGTTAGCATACACCTTTGATTCTAGCACTTGAGAAACAAAGGCAAATGGATCTCTATGAGTTCAAGGACAGCCTGGTCTACAGAGATATTCCAGAACAAAGATATACAGAAAACCTATCTCAAAAAGTAAAAGTAAAAATAAAAGAAATAGAGGTTTAAAAAAGCCACATAAAGATGGAAAATACACAGAGAATCTTGATACTTTATGCTATTATTATGCTCTCTTTGAATTGTTTGAATGCTAAGGAAGGAGCAACAGCTGCTAAAAGACTTTTGCTTATAAATTCTGCTAAACTAACAAAGATAGGTATTTTCAAAATACCATGGCTTCAAAATTGAAGTCAACAGGTATGTTACTTTGGAGAAGAGATTTTGCTTTTGTTTCCACAGAAAATGAAAGGCTGTGGATTCATTCTGAGCTAAGAAAAATCAGGTTCAAAAAACGAAGACCATCTGAGAAATCTCTGATAGGAACAGATGACCCAGATGACAGAGTTCTACATCCAGAACAGATTCAAGACTGCTGCCTGAGATGATCAAGACTCACAAGATACTCCAGTCAGAACTTGATTATAACTCTAAATTTTCTTTAGGTCCCCATAAGATCATCAACGCCCCCAACCAGCAGGAAGTAGCCTGAAATACTACGCCCACATTCCCAACAAATGGACTATGGGTATTTTCCTTTGTTTAAAAAAAAAGAGGGAAATGGTGTGGGAGAATTGTCTGTATTCTGTCAATCATATTTTAATAAAATGCTGATTGGCCAGGCAAGCAGTATAGGCAGGAAAGTCAGACAGGAAATGGGGGTGGAGCAAAGAGACTGGGAGTATTCTGGGAAAACAAGAAGCTCCCTCCGCCACTCTTGCACAGACCACCAAAGAGGCAGGATGTAAACTCTTCAGCTGAGAAAGGTACTGAGCCGTGTGGCTGATGTAGATAAGGATAATGGGGTAAAATAAGTTATAAGAGCTAATAAGTAGCCTGACCTAATGGGCCAATCAGCTTTATAACTTATAGAGATCTCTGTGTGATTGATTCTCTGGGACTTGCTGGCTGTGGGGTACTGGGCGGGACAGAAACCCCAACAAGCCGGCCTTCATGTTACACATTGTTGGTGTGAATACAAGCTGGTACAGCCCCTTTGGGTGTCAGTATGGCGATTTTACAGAAAACTAGGAAACAACCTTCCTCAAGATCTGGTAATATCACTTTTGGTTATATATCTAAAGGATGCTCAATTGTGCCACAAGGACATGTGCTGAGTTATGTTCACAGCAGCATTATTTGTCATAGCCAGAACCTGAAAACAACCTAAGTGCCCTTCCACCAAAGATTGGATAAGGAAAATGTGATATATTTACACAATGGAGCACTACACCGAAGAGAAATAATGATGTCTTGAATTTTTCAGGGAAATGAATAGAGCTAGAAAACATCATATTGGGTGAGGTAATTCAGACCCAGAAATACACTTATCACTCATAAATGGTTTTAAAACATAAAACAAAGAAAACCAACCCACAAATCACAATCCTAGTGAACTTAGACAACAATGAGAACCCTAAGAGAGACATATATAGATCCAATCAACATGGGAAGTAGATAAGATCTCCTGAGTAAATTGGAAGCATGAGGACCTTGGGAAAGGGTTGAAATGGGGGCGGGGGAAGAGGCTAGAAGGGCATCAGAGGAAAATGTAGAGATCAATAAAAATCAAAAAAAAAGAAAGAAAAAGAAAGGGGCCTAGGAGACCACTGATTTAAACACGAGTGACGGGATTCTGTGTATCATTTAGTACATGCTAGATGCTCTGTAGCATCGTTTCAACACTAATCTAGAAGACCTTGCTATACTGCTTTCTTTGAGCTTTAAGTAAGAATGTTTTTCCCTTTTGACTTTGGCATCATTATAATTTAATCTATGAACTGAATATTTTGTGAGTATCAAGGTGTTTTAGTTAAGGTTTCTATTTTGATAAAATGCTATGGTCCAAAGCATGTTCCAGAAGAAAGTGTTCGTTTCATCTTAAAGTTTGTAGTCTATCATCCAGGGATATAGGGGTAGGGAGTCAAGGCAGAAACCTAGAGGTAATAATTGATGTAGAAGTCTTGAAGGAGTGTTGCTTATTGGCTGATCTTTATGACTTGTTCAGCCTGCTTACCTATAACATTCAGAACCACTAGTCCTGAGGAACAGGGATGTAACTGAATCACTCAAAGGGTAGCAAACACTCTATAAATAGAATTAGACCTCCGGTTTTCACTGCATTTTAAATAGATACTGTTTTCTGACAACTGAACATCAATTACAAGTCAATTTTGTTAATCACTGCTTTTATTTTTCTACTGATTTCTTACATAATTACCTAAATTTGAGGAAAGCACAGAAGTGATCATCCTGGGAATCAGAGACATAGTATACCAACAAAACAAATGTTGGCCTTTAGGAAAATTCTGGGAATCAGTCTCTAAGTCACAGGAAAGGATAGACACCCAGGCCCTAAACTATATAGGGATATGAACCCACCAGATTGTCAACTCATTGACTTACAATACTCACCATGACTGGTGCAGCCCAAATCAACAATCAAGCATGTATCCTAAGCATTCCTTCTTATTCTGATCATAACTTGTCTGTTTTATGAGCTAATTCATCTGTATAACAGCAATTTTACTAATCTCCTGAAACTATTTGGTATGCAGTACCAATGTCATGACTAAATAAGCCTCTTCTAATGCTTTTCAAACTAGGTAGACAGCCAGGCCAGGACCTAGGGATATTACAATTGTTATATTTCCTCACAAAATTAAAAAGACAGGCTTCTTATCAAATAAAGGAAACTGTGTATGGCTTTAGAATCAATGTGTTGCTTCTATTGATTATTAATTTTATTTTATATTTTTAATTTTCCATTCAAAAATTTACACTTCCTCCTCTCCTCCCATTCCACTCTCCCTCCCCCACTTGTCTTCCTCCCTGTCCCTCCCTTCTTAAGTGAGAGCAGGAAACCTTGCCCTGTGGGAAGTCCAAGGCCCTCCTCATTACATCCAGGCCTAGGAAGCTGTGCATCCAAACAGACTAGGGTCCCAAAAAGCCAGAACATGTAGTAGAAACAAGTCCCAATGCCATTATCAATGGCTTCCCAGTTAGCCCCCATTTTCAGCCACATTCAGGGAGTCCGGTTTGATCACATGCTCCTACAGTCCAGGTCCAGATGCATTTGGTGAGCTCCCTTTAGAACAGACATACTGTCTCAGTGGGTGGACCAACCCCTCACGATCCTGACTTCCTTGCTCATCTTCTCCCTCCTTCTGCCCTTCAACTGAACCTTGGGAGCTCAGTCCGTTGCTCTGATATTGGTCTCTGTCTCTATCTCCATCCATTGCCGCACAAATATTCTAAGATGATATTCGAGATAACCATCAGTGTTCAGGCACCCTCTCCTCTGCTGCCCAAGAACTTAGCTGGAGACATCCCCGTGGACACCTGGGATCCCCTCTAGAGCCAAGTCTCTTGCCAATCCTAAAATTGCTCCCTTAATGTAGATATCTTCTTCTCTGCTCCTATATCCACCCTTCCTCCATCTCCACCCTCCCACTCCCCCAAGCTCTCCCCAATCTTTCCCTTCCTCCTTCTCTCTCCCCCTCTCGCCTTCCCCAACCCTAACCCCACCCATATCCCCACCCCCAACTCCCAACTTTTGTCCAGCAATCTTGTTTGCTTCCAATTTCCAGGAGGCTCTCCCAAGCTAAGTCCTTGGGCAGCAGAGGAGAGGGTGCCTGAACTGGCCTTGACCCACTATCACACTGATTATTATCTTGAATATTACCACAGAGTCTTCGTCCAGCAATGGATGGTGATAGCGACAGAGACTTTCATCAGAACAATGGACTGAGCTTCCAAGGTCCAGTTGAAGGGCAGGACAAGGGAGAAGATGAGTAAGGAAGTCAGGACCAGGAGGGGTTGGTCCACCAACTGAGGTAGTGTTCCTGTTCTAATGGGAGCTCACTAAATCCAGCTGGACTGGGACTGAATGAGCATGTGATCAAACTGGACTCTCTAATTGTGGCTGACAATGTGGGCTGACTGAGAAGCCAACCATAAATGCACTGGGACTTGTTTTTATGGCATGTTCTGGCTTTTTGGGACTCTAGTCTATATGAATGCACAGCTCTCTAGGCCTGGATGTAGGGAGGAGGGCCTTGGACTTCCCACAGGGCAGGGTTACCTGCCATCTCTCAAGCAGGGAGGGGAAAGGAGAAGAGTGAGTGGAGAAGGGGAGGAATTGGGAGGAGGGGAGCAAGTATAAATTTTTGAATGGAAAAATAAAAAAAAGAAAAATGTTATGGACAAACTGCCAATATAGGTGTAACTGTCTTTGAAATTTCCTCCTTTGTGGAAAAGTCTGCTGGATACCATGGACCTGTAGGCTGAAGATGGATGCTCCAATGGTACAGGAAAACTTTGGGTGACTGCCCAGGCAGTGAGATATCTCTGTCAATTCTAGAGTTTTGGAAGTCACTTACAATGCACCTTCTCTTTACTTAAGTAATATTATATACTTCTGGAGTCTTTGAAGGAGTTGAAGAATTTTTAGTTATAATTTTCCTTAGTTATGATAAAAGATAAAGTATATATAAATATTGTAACTGTAATTCTTGTTTGATACTTGTTTTGTTATATGTAATTTTATTATGTTAAAGTTAAAACCTTTCTTTGTTATTTAAACAGAAAAGGGGAAATGATGTGGGAAGTCTTTCTGTCTATGTATTCCATTTATTGTTAATGAATAAAGAAACTACTTTGGCCTGTTTATAGGGCAGAACTTAGGTAGGTGGGGAATACTAAATGGCATGTTGGGATAAAGGAGGTAGGGTCAGAGAGATGCCATGGATCTTCCACCAGAGATAGATGTGCCAAAACTTTGCTTGTAGGCCATGAACTCGTGGTGATATTCAGATTAATAGAAATGTGTTAAATTAATAGGTAAGATTTAGCCAATAAGAAACTAAAGGTAATGATTTAGTTAATACCGTTTCTGTGTGATCATTTCCATTCTTAGCTAGCTGGGCTCCTTGGACAAACAAGCAGTCCCTCCCTCCTACATGGGAATAGATCGGTGGTGCCAGGAGCAATCATGTCTTCCTTCAGCAGAACCCTAAGTTATTTAAATGCCATATTCTACAGTTCTTTGACGTGGTTGAAGATTACCTATATATGCAGAATATAATCTCTATGTATCTATAAAACTCGATTAGTCTAACTATGTTTGTTAGTATGACAAACATAGATGACTATTGATCTATAATTCTTAACATCTATATAACTTAAAGACTAAGACTTCATATTAGAATATTATACAATAAAAAACTATGCAACAAATGAAGACAATGACCTGAAAATGTAAACAATGTATAAGTTTCTTGATCAGAGGTAGAAATGTACATTGCAATATAATAAATATATCCTAAAATTGTATCAATACACAAAAATGCTTTAAGCAGAGGTAGAAGCATACAGGCAAACAATATGACAAAATAATTTTGCCTAGGTATGCAAATATTTTAGATGAAAATAGGAACATATTCAATATATTTTAAGTTTGTATTAATATATAAGAATCTATATACAAAGTAAATAATAGCTCACAAATATTCACTCCATTACTCACTATTAATATTAGTGTGAGTAAGCTCACACTAATCTATTATCCCATCCAATTTCTCCCTGCCCCATTTTTGCTTTTATTTTTTTCAGAGCTATCCCTGAGCATACATAATTTCCCCTCAACCTTATAACAGTTGTAATCAATCCCTAAATGATGTCCTTAACCCTGAGGACAAACTTTTTTGGAAGAGGAGATGTTTTCTTTTAGAATCACTTCTAAGTGTCACGAGGACAACGTACTTTCTATGGGATCCTGTGAAAGTAAAGTGATGATTAAGTTCCAAGATTACTGTTTGATATAATTGCAAATAGTATCTGAGAATTTGGTAAGATTTTTCTGAGGTTCCTATTTGGAGTTCAAGCCAGAATGTTGTTAAAAAAAGTGTACCATTTCTGCTAGTCAAGTTGGAACCATCTTGAGGAGCTGGTACCCCCAAACTGGTCTTATAGTAGCGCTATGAGCATCATGATGTCATGTCAACAGGTGGAATTGTTGTGGGGCCCCATCTTCTTCCTGAAAACTTCAAAGATTACTGCAGGAAAATTCATTGTTCATTGTGGAAAACTTAAACATTATTTATACAGACATATATATTCAATTAAAGGTATGATAGAGACAAAAATAGATATGAAGAAATGTAAATTTTTTCTAAATTCTTTCTTCTTTCTGTCCCATATCAGACAGCTCTTGACATGAGATAGAAACTCTGAATACTTCTTTTAACATCATGCCTTGATTTAGAGAAGGACAGACTTATTGTCCAACTTCAAAACCAGCCATATATATGTATGCGTGTGTGTGTAATATTCTTAATATTATAATAATATTATAATATTTTAATAAATTATGATATTATAATAACCAAATAACTGTTTCATTTTTTATAGACATATGCTGGGCCATTATCTGTCTTTATTTGTGCAGGTATATTCATGATGGCCATAACTTTTAATAAATGAATGATTACTGAATCAGCATTTTCTGAGTTTAAAGCATTTGCCCATTGAAAACCTGAATACATGTCTATGGTGTGGTGTACTGCTGCGGGATTGATTCGCCGATAGTGTACATATTTTAATTTATCAAATTCCATAAAGTGGAACACACCCATATGCTAGGTCTCTTTCCTTTATAGGTCTCTTTCCAAATAATGGTCCAGCATATGTCTCTAAGAAAATGAGACAGTTCTTTGCTTATTATAAAGCATATTATAGGTATACCAAACAATTCTACAGTTCAGAAAGATCAAATCAAACTATAAAGGATATGCTAAGCAAATAGAAATGGATAGAAAATAGCCTCAGAAATAGATTGCATAATGTTGTATTAATCTTGAATTTTCTTAATACTAATGAGAAAGGAACAACAGCAGTAGAGAAAGACATTCTATAATAAAAAAAATCTTCTGAATTAAATCAGATGGTGTAATCAAGGTTGTATTGACCTCACAAGGGAAACCCAAAGATGTGTTATGCTAGGGAAGAGGTTTCGCTCTCATTTCCATAGGAGAAGGAAAGCTATGGATACCATCAAAATTATTAAAGATTTGGTTTTAAAAAGGGAAACTTCTTGGGTAAGAGAAATGACAGCTCATCATAGAGGTGAATATCATACAGTTGTAAGAAAACCTCATAAATATTGGAGCAGGGTTCTATTCTTGTCTTTGTAGGAAAATACTCATCTTCAGAGAGCTGAGAGACCTTGGACATCTAGATGCCTAAAGATGAAGAGATAGATGACTATCCAGAAAAACACAACAAGCAGAGAGAAATCTGACTTATGCTGTATCATTTGCATGGTAAAATTTAATTATCTGAACATGTATACGTCTTTACTTAAAAATAAGAACTGACTTTGGAGTTGGACAATGGCTATCATTCTCTACATCCAAGCATGGTGTTAAAAGAAAAATTCAGAATTTCTGGCTCATGTCAGGAGCCATCTAGTATATAACAGAATGAAAACAGATTTTAAGGAAATGTTTTACTTTTCTCTATGCCCATTTTGTCTATATTGTATCTTTTGTTGAATATATGTCTATATGAATAATGTTTAAGTTTTTTACAATTAACAGTAGATTTTCCTGCAGTTTTCTTTGAAGCTTTCAGGAAGAATATAGGGCTCTAGAACAACAATTCCATCTGGTTGCTATGGCATCATGATGTTGTAGCACTACTATGAGACTGCTTTTGGGGTACCAGCTGTGGAAATGATGAACCTTCTTACAACGTTCTGGTCAGAACTCCAAATAAGAACTTCAGTAAAACCCTACTGACTACTGAGAGACCATTTGCAATTATACAAAACAGCAATCTTGAAACTTAACCATCATTTTACTTTTACAGGATCACATAGAAAAACATCACTCCCAAGACAGCTGGAAGCAACTCTAGAAGACGACATCTACTCTCTTAATAATGTTTGTCCTCAGCGTTAGGGACACCATTTCAGGCTTGACTATTACTCATATAGGGTTGGGGATTGGGGTGGAAATTATGTAAGCTCAGAGATCACATAAAAAAAGGGAAAACTGAATGGGATAATAGGTAGATTAGAGTGAACTTGCTCACAGTATTAACAATAATAGTGAGTAATGAAGTGAATACTTGTGAGCTATTATTTATGGACAATTTACATTGGTATTGATTTTTGGCACAAATTCAAATCATATTTCTTATATTGAATATGAGCCTATTTTGGTTTACAATATTGGTACACCTATGCAAAGTTATTTTGTCAGATTGTGCACATGCATGTTTCTGCCACTGTTTAGGAAGTTTTGCATATTGATACAATTTTAGGTTATATTTATCATATTGCATCATATATTCTACCTCTGATTAAGATATTTATACATTGTTTACATTTTGAGTTAATTGTCCTCCTTTACTGCACAGTTGTTTAAAAACTGTATAATATTCTAATATGAAGTCTTAATCATTAAGATATATAGGTATTATGCATTATTGATCAATAGTCATTCATGTGTGTTATACTTTTAGTCAGACTAATTAGCTTCTTTAGTTATATAGAGATTGTATTCTGCATAGATAGGCAACCTTCAACCACTTCAAAGATCTGTAGAACATGGCATTTAAATAAATTAGTATTCTGTTGACATGAAACATGAATGCTCCTGGCAGTACTCATCTATTCCTGAGAGAGTGTTAAACATCAAAGACACTCTATTTGGAGTTTATTTTTTTCTTGGTGCAGCTGGCCTTAGGGGAAGGAATTGCCCATGCCTCGACCACTGACAATGTACACATGTCTGGACTGGACATGCAGGATACAAGAAAAAAGTCTGTCAAATCTTACCAAGACAGGGTAAGACAGTTTTGAAAAAATTACTGCCTCTGAAAATGGTCTGTCAGTTGCACTAAACCTTGGCCAAAGTTGGTTGCTTCAATACTGCCAATGAGACTTTGAGTGATTGCTCAGGCAGTCAGTTGTCTCTGTCATATACTGAACATTTTGGAAGCTGCTTGATTGTATTTCCTGCATACTCAAGAAATATTATCTACCTTTGTTCCACCTGGGTCTGCGCTCCCTCCCACCAGATGTGGATTGCGTGCCTTTCGTACCTTACCATGAGCTTGGGGTGAGGTTCTGGGGGTTAAACACAAGACACACATACACAGAGAGATCTGGGTCATCCGCCAAGAATAGCTGAATGCCAAGTTTTATTTTGCTTCCACCAGGTTAATATGCCTCTTTTCCCAGGAAAGAAGGACCCCTTCCCAGCCAGGAGTGATATCACAGCGTTGAGAACCTGACACCTGCCGAGTGGCTGGTACTTCCAGGTAGGGGGTACTGGGTTGGGAACTGTGACAGACAGTTAAGAGAAAATTTAGGCGCCGTGGGAACCCTCCTTTGCAGGTGAAATTACCGTACCAAAGATGAAACAAGGCTCTATGCTAATCCCCCAAGCTGGTAGAATCAAGCAGAGAAGTAAACAGAAAGCTAGGCTGGTTTAGCGTAAACAGTCCATGCATCCTGTGCTTTGGCTTTGAGGAGCAGGGGAAAAACCTGGGATCCAACAGGGCCCCGTATTTTATATAAGATATGATGACTAAGCTTGTCTTGGGCGGCGATGGCATCAGGCAAACCTCTTACCCATCAAGGGAGAGTGTCCAGGTCCAAACACATTCCTGTCTTAGGTTGAGGTAACCCCCCAAAGAAACCTTTCCCGTCTTTGGCTAACTAGATATACATCATCGAGTTTTGCCAGATTTATGCTGAGAGATACTCTGAGGCGAGTGCCAAAAGGACTTGCCACGTGGCAGCATTGACCTGAGTAGCCATTGGCTCTGGCACCATGAGATCATGAAGATGATGCTCCAGTGCATACAAGCATTCCGAAAGGAGATTACGCCTGCACAATCCTTAAAAAGTCTGCTCAGAATGGAGCCCTTTAAGTAAGGACTCCAGCACCGGTGAAAAGAGACCCTGGAATAGCTAACTAGAATAAATGACAGCCAATTAGTAAATCTTGTACTCCAGGATCCATGAAAAACAGCAAAAAGCCTTTTCTGTGACCAGCAGTGGTAAGAAACCATAACCAATCTGTAAAATTTAACCCCAGTATTCAATTGTAAATTTAGCTCAATTTGAACGACCACGGCATTTTAGCCTGCCCCCGAGAAGGTATTCACAGTGCCCAGAAGCAGCTGACAGGATAAGGAAGGAAAAAAAAAAGAGAAAACTGGTAGCAAGCCGCTTCTGGCGGCCACAGTGATGACTGACAGATCATGGGGAGGGCAGAAGGGCAAAGGGAGAGTCCTTGGCATTCGGTCCACCATCGCCAGCTGCAGTCAGCTCATCTCAGCAGGATCTCTTTGTCAGAAGTCTCCCTGCAGCAATGTGAGTTGGCGGCTGCAGGTCAGGATAAGGCTCCTCTCTGTGGGCTGGATTACTGGTTTCTCTTGGAGCTTTTCTCATTCTGTTTTTCCTGCTGGGCAGTCGTCAGCTAAGCTGTCCTTAGGTCCGTTGTCCTTCTTTTGAGTGCACCGAATTAGTCGCTCTGGAAGCCATCTGACTTGATTTTCATCCTGTGAGAAAACCCAGATCTCTCCAGACCCTATTAAAACAGGGCCTGGACATTTTTTGTCTCTGACTGTTTTAGGGACTCACTTTGGAGTCCAGGCTGACCTTGAGCTCATAGAGATCTGTAGGTCTCTACCTCCAAAGATCATGCCCCCCCCCCCCCCCCCCCCCCCCCCCCCCCCCCCCGATGCTGAGACAATAGCCGGTTGGCTTTGGTTAGCTCCCAGGCTCTGCTCCACGGGAGGCCTGGCTTGCCACAATGAAAACAGTTCCTAGATCTAGTTCCACCTGTAACTTCCCTAGGGGCAGAAACAGTTGCCCATCCCACTATAGGGGGAGTATCTACATCTCTGCATAGATGCATAAAATCATCTAAGCTCCTGCTTCTATGTGGGTGCAAAACTTCTTGGCAAGACCTGTTAACGTTTTCATAGGCTAATTGTTTTATGGCCAGCATGGATGAACTCACATCCCCTAGAGTATGATTGCCCACCTGCAAAAGGCGGTCAATGAACTCAGAATAAGGTTCTGTAGGTCCTTGCACGATTTTTGAAAGCTACTCTCCTGTTCCTATGTTAGGCAGAGTTTTCCAGGCTTTTATTGCCGTGGCAGCTATCTGAGCATAAACCGCGGGATCATAGGTGATCTGTGCTGTAAAGCCAGCATATTGACCTTCATCAGTTAGCATGTCAAGGTTATGCTGGGGAAAGCTGGCGATGGCATTATACTATGCGATCTCTTTGCAATTTTTCCGCATATCACCTCTCCATAGCAAATAATCTTCTCCCGAGAGACAGGCCCTGCAAAGGTGCGTCCAATCACTGGGTGTAAGGTTGAGCTTTGCGAAGGACTCCAGCAATGCCACAGTGAAAGGGGCATGTGCTCTGTAGGCCACGACAGCCTCTTTCAATTGCTTGACATCCTTAAAGGCCAGAGAGTCAAGCTGCCTGATCCTTTGTACTTGCTGATCGATAGTTTCCTCAGCAGGTTAAATTGGCCTTTCCCTACTTAGATTATTAGGACTGTCTAACATCTCGCGAGTTTCTGCCTCTAGGTCTATAGGGGAGAAAGCAGTAGCACAATGATTAGGGGTGACAAAAAACGTTTTTTGTGGTGGAGGTCTCATAGGGAGATCTCTGTTTGCTGTCTTGCCTTCCTCTTTTTCTAGCTGTTTATTTAGAAGTGCGATTTCGCCTTCTAAAATTTCTTTTTCCTCTTTTAAATCCTCAATGCTTTTGACTTCTTGCTCCTCAAAACTCTTGATAGAGCTCACAGATTCATTCTACTTTCTGAATCTCCTCAAGGGTTTTGTTCAAAACCTCTAACTGCTCTTTCATTATCATATCATCACTGAGGAGAGCATCTCTGATAAAACACCATAGCAAAAAAACTGCAAGGGGGAAGGCTCTAGGTCCCCGTTCTTTCTGTGCAATATGAAGGTCAGTCTTCACCAGTTCCCAGTCCATGATATTAAAACCTCCTGCAATTAAGAACCAAGGGCTAAATTCTGAAATCATCTTAATGATCTCCTGTGCTGTCTCAATTCTGATTCCGGTGCCCAGTTTCACTAGAAGGCCCAACAACTGATCTGTTAATCTGCTTTTTATTGCTGGAGCAGACATATCCGCACCCATTTGCCAAATCCTGACCAAATCACCCTTCGTACTCACTTATTCACTTATAATGCTGGCCAGCCTCCTGAGGGTGACTCCACACATTCTTACCTTCCCAAAAACTTGTGGGTGAGTTTGCAGACGAGAAGAACGCAGCTGTTTCTTCTCCGATCCCAGTGGTGCCTCCAAGTGTTCCACCCAGGTCTGCACTCCCTCCCACCTGATGCGGATCGCATACCTTTCGTACCTTACCACAAGCTTGGGGCGAGGTTCTGGGGGTTAAACACAAGACACACATACACAGAGAGATCTGGGTCATCCGCCAAGATTAGCCGAATGCCAAGTTTTATTTTGCTTCCGCCAGACTAATATACCTCTTTTCCCAGGAAAGAAGGACCCCCTCCCAGCTAGGAGTGAGATCACAGTGTTGAGAGCCTGGCGCCCGTTGAGTGGCTAGTACTTCCAGGTAGGGGGTACCAGGTTAAGAGCTGTGACAGACAGTTAAGAGAAAATTTAGGCGCCGTGGGAACTCTCCTTTGCAGGTGAAATTACCATGCCAAAGACGAAACAAGGCTCTATGCTAATCCCCCAAGCTGGTAGAATTGAGCAGAGAAGTTAACAGGAAGCTAGTCTGGTTTAGTGTAAACAGTTCTTGCATCCTGTGCTTTGACTTCGAGGAGCAGGGGAAAAACCTGGGATCCAACATTCCTTCTCAGGACTTCAATTCAAGAATCGATAGTTGTAGCTACTCTCCTCTTATGCTCTAACCAAGTCATTTCCAATACAAGGCTTAGACTCTTTAGGACAAAATGTTTATTAAAACATTTAGCATACATTTCTTGCTTAATAATGATTATTCTGGCTGCAATTCTAACCTTATAGTTGATATCTTTTTCTAGTGCATATAATTTTGTATTGGATTTTGAACTCTCTTGTTTAAACAAAAGGTACTATGAAAGCTTCTTCCATTCTTCAGCCAATAGCCTTTAAGATACCAGCCTACTTGGGTATGGTCTTTTATAATATAAGTGCAGCTGTAAAGTTTGTGAATACACTTGAACGCACTGGCACAGGAGATTACTTCCTAAATATAACTCCAGCAGCATAGACAATGAGAGAAACAATTAATAAATGGGAACTCCTGAAACTGAATAGCTACTGTAAAGCAAAGGACATGGCCAACAAAACAAAAATGACAGTCTACAGAGTGTGAAAAGATCTTCACTAACCCCACATCAGACAGAGGACTGATCTCCAAAATATACAAAGAACTCAAGAAATTGGTCATCAAAAGAACACATAATTCAATAAAAATGGAGTAGAGACCCAAGCAGGGAACTCTCAACAGAAAAATCCAAAATGACTGAAAGACACTTAAGGAAATGTTCAACATCTCTAGATATCAGAGAATTACAAATCAAAACAACTCTGAGATTCCATCTTACACTTGTAAGAATGGCAAAGATCAAAAACACTGATGACAACTTATGCTGGAGAGGTTGTGGGGTAAAGGGAACATTTCTGCATTGCTGGTAGGAATGTGAGTACAGCCCCTTTGGATGCCAGTGTGGTGATGTCTCAGAAAATTAGAAAACAGCCTTCCTCAAGACTCAGTAATACCACTTACTTTTAGGTATATATCCAAAGGATGATCAATCATGCCGCATGGACATTGCACAACTATGTTCATAGTAGCATTGTTTTTCATAGCCAGAACCTGGAAGCAACCTAAGTGCCCTTCAACTGAAGAATGGATAAGGAAAATGTGGTACATTAACACAGTGGAGTACTGCACAGCCGAAAATAATAATGACATCTTGAAATTTGCAGGCAAATGGATGAAGCTAGAAAACATCATAGTGAGTGAGGTAACCCAGATGCAGAAATACAATTATCACATGTATTCACTCATAGGTGGTTTTTAAATATAAAGCAAAGAAAACCAGCCTATAAACCACAATCCCAGAGAACTTAGACAACATTGAGGACATTAAAAGAGACTTACATAGATCTAATTTACATGGGAAGAAGTAAAAGACAAGATCTCTTGAGTAAATTGGGAGCATGAAGACCTTGGGGGAGGGTTGAAGGCAGGAGGGGACAGGCAGAGAGGGGAGCATAGAAAAATGTAGAGCTCAACAAAAATATTAATAAAAAAGAACTTTAAATCTTTGAAGAAAGAAATTGAAGAAGACACCAGAAAGCGGAAAGTTCTCACATGTTCTTAGGTAGGTAGAAATAACAAAAAAAATGCAATGCTGTCAAAAGCAATTTACAGATTCAAAAAATGCCCATCAAAATCCCAGCATAATTTTTTTAAAACCTTGAAAGTATAGTACTCAACTTCATATGGAAATGCAAAAATGAAAACAAACAAACAAAAAACCCCAAGATAGGCAAAACATTCCTGTACAATAAAGTAATGTCTAAAAACATCATAATGCTTTTTTATTATGTTTTTATTGTGTTTTCTTTAAACTTTTTGATTGTGAATGAGCAAAGTACAGAGACATTTAATTGTACAGGCTGCTAAGTTGAACCAACATGTATGTTTTAAAGGCATCTTGACCTAAATTTTGCATCTAAGCATAAGTTGCTTTGGAAAAGATGTTCTACTTTAATTTCTACAGAGGATGAAAACCTGTGGATTCCTTTCAGACTAATGTGGCTTGATGGACCAAGACTCCCTGAAAGGTCGTGAACCCCAAAATGATCTTGCCAAACAAAAATCAGGAAGTAGTTTGGAGAGAACTGTGCCCAAATAGCCAAGTATTGTTCATAAATTTTTGTTTACATTTAAAGGGGGATATGATATAGAGATCAATAATTTGCATTTGAATGGATCATGGTTTATTGATACAAACTTATGGTCAATTTTGCCAAATGTATATTTCTGCTCTTGATTAAGGTATTGTGTTTATGCAGCTTATTTAAGAAAGTAATGTGCAATTAGGAAATATATGTTAATAGATTATCATCTACAATAGTCAAGCTTACAGTCATGTTAGTTGGGTTTACGAGATATATACAGGTATATTTCAGTCAGATACATAATCCTTAAACCTTTCAAAGACCTACGGAATATGGCATTTAAAATGTTTTAAAACTTAGGAATTTTCATGACAGTGAGACACATGCTCCTGGCAGCACCAATTCTTTCAAGAGAAGATGGGCATCAAAGACGCTTCTTATGAAGTTGCTAGTCATTTTGGCAAGAAACTGCTCTTGCATGGACTGCTTGTTTGATGGTATGCTGTATAAACTGGACATGCAGGACACACAGAAAATGACTTGCCTAAAGGTGAGACAGTTATTCAGAGTTCCTGCTTCATGGAAGAACAAAATGAGTCTGCTAGATATTTTCAGGACACAGAAAAAATGGCTGACATGCTACCAATATGGGAAGAACTGTCTTTGAAATTTCCTGCTTCATGGAAAGGTCTTCTGTATTCTATGGTCCTGTAGGCTGAAGATGGATGCAGAACTTTGGGTGACTGTCCAGGTAGGGAGATATTTCTGTCATTTCTAGATTTTTGGAAGTTGCAAGGCACTTCTTATTAACTTCCTATTAACATTTTATATTTCTCTGGTCTTTGATGTAGTTGAAGAATAGATAGTTATAATCATAGCTTACCTTAGTTATGATAAAAGATAAAGTAGATATAAATATTATAACTGCAATTCTTGCTTGATACCTGTTTTGTTATGTGTAATTTTACTATGTTAAAATTAAAACCTTCCTTTTATTTGAACAGAAAAGGGGAAACAGTGTGGGATGTCCTTCTGTATATATTGTCATTGGTTAATAAAGAAGCTGCTTTTGGCCAATGGCTTAACACAGTAAAGGCAGGTAGGAACTCTGAAAAGAGATGTAGAAAGTAGGTGGAGTCAGTGGTAAGCCATGTAACTGCCACCGGGGACGGATGCCCCAGATCAGCTGGCCACGTCCTTGTGGTAATGCACAAATTAGTAGAAATTGGTAAATTTAAGGCATAAGAACTAGCTAGCAGTAGGCTTAAATAATTGGGCTAGCTGTGTTGTCATTAATAGTGTCTTTGTGAATATTTTGGGTTAGGGCAGACGGGGAATGTATGAGTAGCCTCCATCTACAGCTCTCTGTGGAAATCCTTGCCAAATATTTGGATGCCATTTGTGGATGGATTTTTTTTGTCCTGCCTTGTCCTGCAGTCATTCAGTCTCAACAAAACACACAGAGGCTTATACTAAGTATAAATTGTTTGGCCTATTAGCTCAAACTTATTGTTAACTAGCTTTTATATCTTAAGTTAACCCATATTAATTCTCTATGTTTAACCATGTGACTTGCTTGGTACCTTTATCAGTGAGGATTTCTCATCCTGATTCCTCTTCAACTGGCTGGTGACTGACTCTCTGCCTTTCCACCTCTCAGAATTCTCCTAGTCTGCTTGCTCCACCTACACTTCAAGCCTGGCTACTGACCAATCAGCATTTTCTTAAACCAATATGAGTGACAATTCTTTATAGTGTACAAGAGCATTATCCCACAACATAACTCAGTGGCATACCTGGTCCAGGCCTGAAGCCCTGGGTTAGGTCAGCAGCTTTACTACATAATAGAAGTAAAATCGAAATAGAAGCAGACAATAAATGAAAGAATTAAGAATGTGGTGACCTCTGGAGAGGATGGCCATGGTGGAGCTTGAGGGAAGCCATGTAGTTCTGTCTTTCCTCTGTGTCTCACTGCTCCTCGTTACCCTTCCCCTTTTCTCTCACTACTCTGTCCTTTCCCAGTGTGAAACTGACTTACTTTTAACACTTAATTTTCTTGTCTGTCTAATGGTTCCACACTGCATACACTATGCCATCTGACTGCGGGTTAACAGTCTACACTTAGTGCTCCCCCTCCACTTGTTCATAAGTGATAGAGCTTGATATTTACCCCAGGCACCCAAGCCTCCAAACATCCTGCCTCAGGCAATCTGTTAGAGGGATTAAAAGTGTGAACAGTGAATTATTTCTCAGTTGGTCTCTTAAGAAATTAAATGAAATTGTAAATCAATTTATATGAAAAACCACAATTTTTAACAAGGCATATCCTCAGCTGTCCTAGACCCCATGTTTGTCTTTTCTATGTTAGCCCCCTATTTGTTCACCCCCTCTCTACAGAAACATTACTTTCATTGTCTCTCTTCTGGGGCTGAGGATGCAGGCTTCTCATTCTCCGGCACAGATGTTGGTCTGACACAGGGTGCAGTGAAGACTGCCCAGCTCTCTGTAAGCTTTCTCTGAGTTGGAGCACCCCATCTTCAGGGCTCCACAGTGCCACAAAACCATGGCATGCCAACCACACCCTCCTTTGCCCACCCCATGGCATCCTGACCAGCTCCTTCCTTTCCTATCTTTACAAGGCACATAGGTCTCCACGCTTGAAGGACAACAGCAGAGGCGACCTGGATACAGAAGCTCCAGGACACTGTGGGGCAGAAGCCAGAGCCTTAGGCAAGAGCTGCATCTCTTCTCCCATCCTTTGCACGAGAAGATTGGGCCCCTGCATCTGACCCTGGTGAGTGTGGGCAGGCAGGGTTGGGAAATCCCCTGCAGCTCATTTCCAAATGTGAAATGCAAAGACTTGGTCATGTCACCTGTCTGTAGAAAGTGTGGTGTTCATGGTGGGTTGAAGATGTACAACCTCTGATCTCTCCAGATGTGTGAAGGTGAATAAAGTTGATGATGTTGCATGGGTAAAAATGTTATCAAGTAGCGAAGTTATCACAAGTGAAAAAGAAATTTGTTAACACTGGCATTGTAAGGGACCTTAAAAATTTATTTTTTTCTTTATTTTATGATTTAAAATTTGTTCAAAAATCTCTAGTTTGCTATACAGATATTCATCAACTTCTTAAACTCTTACTCAGATAGTGCATAAGAAGTTTGAACAGACAGAAAAATTAAAAGTCAAAACAACTAGAGTATAAACCTGCCACAGGATTATGTATCTAAAATGCTATCTTCTCTTGTTTTCTTGTGTAAAACTTGTAAGAAATGTAATCACTGGTCCAGTTTAGGAAGACAGAAAGTTTTATAATAACACATATTTATTAAGCATATGTGCCCAGCCCTGGGCATTTGCACAGAAGAGCCCTTGTTATGATATTAACACATGCCTCTCTTCATCAGTGCATTTTCTTCAGTCAATGTGTATTAAAACGCACACACATGTAGAGCCTATTTCTGCACCAAACTGTGGCTAAACATCTGTGAAGCATTTGAAAGGTAGATAAATATGATAAGTGAAAAATGTTAGGGTCAGAAAGAAGAAAAATTAATAACACTTTGACATGTGGTTGGTTATCCAACAAAGGCTCCCTTTAAACAGGATTAGGGAAATTCCATGGAGGAGAGATTAGTTTGGGGAATGACTATTGGGTTTACCAAAAAAGTTTATGAGATTGGTAGGTGGGTCTAGTGGTTAGAACTGTCCAGCTGCAAGGTAGGGAAGCTATCTTTAGCTAGCATGAGGTTGTGGGCACCTGACTAGCAGCAGAGGTTGTTGGGTGCCTGCTGATTAGTTAGACCCCGAGTTGTGGTTTTCTCTGATAACTACTTGCTCAAATCCAGCCAGCTCCAGCAAACTGAAACTAAGGCCTGGTCTCTGGAGGGGCTACTAAAAATGTTTATCAGGCCCCTTCTCTGGCTCCCTGACTCTCTCACAAAATAAAATACAGGCAAGAATGGAGAATTTTGGTGAGAAAGAACATCAGAACGAACATAAATACATTTGGGGCCCTCAAATCTGAATTGAGTTACATTTTAAGTGATTTATTCAGTTTTATTTGATGTGCATGAGTGTTTTGCTTGCATGAATGTAAGTGCACAGCTGGAACACCTGGCGTCTCTGCAGGTCAGAGAGGCCACTGGATCCCTGGATCTGGAGTTGCCGACAGTTGAAAGTCCCCTATATGGGGCTAGAAAGGGAACCCAGGTCATCTTAGGAGCAATGTGTGCTCTTAACCACTGAGCCATCTCTCCAGCCCCTTAAGTTGTATTCCTGAGATCATAGCAAGAAGGGACCCATCAGTCTCCCAACTTAGAAACAAGAAGGGGAAACACATTGACTCTTCAGAGAAGCTTCATCTGGTCTTTGCTTTTGGGGAAACATATCTTGTGTGTGTTAATTTTGGATGTTGAGGAGACTCAAAGAAAGGCTATGCCTGGAACCATCCCATAATGCCAGAGCAGTGCCTTTGCTCTGTAGCTGTCATTTTCTTTACCCTGTTATAGACACCTTGATGAACAGGTTTTACTTAGACATAAACCAAGGTTTTCTATGGGTTATATGAATTTTGCATTCTTCAAGTATTTGGAAAATATTTACCTGAGAGTCACATTGCATATATTTTGAATTTTAAAGTGTGTCAGTTCAGTTTAGGGCAACTTTCCTGACATCCCAGACATTCTGTTGATTATTTCTTATTTAAGTTTGGTCGTATTTGAAGACCATATGATGTAGAAAATCTCAGAACCAGCTGCTTAAGGAAAGTAATTAAATTTAAGAAGGATTATGGAAATGAACAACTGGAAAGCCTATCTTGTACACACACACACACACACACACACACACACACTTAAGATAAATTGCTACATAAAAAAATTAAAAATTTCTTCTCTACAACAATTACTGTCAACTCACTTTAGGATGAGTAACAAAAATTAATAGTCTTGGTGACTTTGGCTTTACATTTTTTCTCTTCAGGAATGGCTCTATTATAGTATAACTAACACCACACACCTCAGTGACTTACAGTGCACAATTGTGTGACTATTGGAATATTCAGAGGTATGCAAGCATATTTTTATAATCTATTCTGCTTATTTAATCCAGAGCTGCTATCCCAAGCTTCTCTCGGTATTTTCTCTCTGTGATTGTGTGTGTGTGTGTGTGTGTGTGTGTGTGTGTGTGTTATACTGTGTGCGGAGATCACAGGATAAATTTTGAAAGTCAGTTCTTTTCTTCCAACTTGTTGAAGAGATCTCTTCTGTACTTTGTTCAATGCTGGGTCCTCCAGGTTAGCTGGTTCTTCAGCTTCCATGTGATTCTCCTGTGCTGGAATTACAAAGGCATGCCCCTGTAGTCCCCTTTTCATAGCATCCTTGGATTGAACACAGGTCTCCAATCTTGTACAGCCAGCATGTTTACCCGCAGAGGTATCTTGCTGGACCCTGGATGGTTTTCAGAGTCCTTTTCTTGGTATGTGGTACAAAGAACAAAATGCAGAGGCTCTCATATATTAGGGAAGTGCTCTGCCAGCCCAGTGGGATTTTAAACATGGTGATGTTTCATTCATAAATAGGGCAATTTGACTTTTTCCTTTCCTGATTTTAACTCTTTCCATCTCTTGTCTAATTTCTCTGCAAATAAAAGTTCTGTATTAAGTATAGTTGAAGAATGGTTACCCTTGGCTCTATTCAGTAGTGAGAGGAACTAATTTGAGTTATTCCCAATTCAGAATAATGTGGTTGGTTGGATTATCACAGCCCTTTATTGTGTGTAGGTGTGAGCTTTCTCTTCCTGGTTTGTTCAGGTCTGTAATCAAGAATGAATTTTGTTTTTCAAAGACTTCTCCATCTATTGATATTATGATCATTTAGGATACAAGAAACTATCTTTTTATTGTTAAAACATGCTTTAAGAAAGATGTGATCTTTCTTGACAAAACATCCACAAGCTGCTAAGGAGGATGTGACTTCACTGATTGTGTAAAATATTTTGTGGAAGTCTTGTGAGTCCACTTGATCTATGGACTTCAGCGATTATGTAGAATATTCTGTGGAAGTCTTGTTACTTTATTGGATCTACAGCACAGTACTCTGAAGTTTGCTGAAGTGTAGGCATCTGAAGAAAATATTAATCATAGTGGAGCATTAAAGTCAGCTCCCGTTCTTACTTTGACAACACATATACTAAACCTTGACTGATACAGAGATGACTTACATGGTCCTAGTGCAGGGAGTCATATACAAATTTGAAAAGGATTCCATATTTTTAGGGTAAAATTGATTTGATAGGAAAATAGGGGATCTTTTTAGGAAAGGGGAGAAGGAGAGAAGCACATAGAATAATTAAAATATGAATGGATGTAAAAGTCAGGCTGAGAGAGGAACTCAGGTTTATGAATCTAGACATGGAAGAGACTGAGCAATTCAGACATAGAGAATGGAAGACAGGTAAAGAAAACCACATGAAAATGTAGATTAATGGAAACAGATTAATTTATCAGAACTAATTGGAAATAAACCTAAGCTAAATTATCAAAATTTCCACAACTCATAATAAGTCTCCATGTCATTACATTCCAACAAAAAAGACCAACCATACTTGACTTCCAATGCTGAGGAGCCCAGGTCCAATATCTCCTAACATAGGATCTGAGAAAAAGGAAAAAGAATGTACACGGAGCTCACTGCTTGCAGTCTACAGAAATGCAGCTCTTTTAAGAGACTCTTCTGTGTAACTTTACACTTAAGCAGCTGGCATGCTAGGTAGAAACTTCTGCCACGCCACAGGTGTACCCTGTCGGGGTCCAGCCCCAACATAAATTGTCTCTCAGACCAGTGTGGGGGCGTGGGAATAATTGAGACCCAATTCACACAATATCAAGAGGCAGTCCAATGGTTTCTTCAAAGCCTGAATATCACCTGCATTTATTATCCAAACAGCTTTTATATCAAAAGGTAAACTGAGGGGGATGTTCCTTAGCATTCTGTTTCTGTGGTAGCGGAACTAAAGTCACGTCCACATCTATGGCTGCTCTGTCATGTAGCCTGGATTAACACTTCTATCCTGGCGATCTCTATAATTACAAAGAAAGAAGCCCCCAAACCTCCTGCCTCAGCCTCTCAATTATAGGGATTATGATTGTGAACAGTGAATTATTTATCAATTGGTCTCTTCAGAAATAAAGTGAAGCTGTAAATCAATGTATATTAACAACCTGAGGTTTTGAAGAATCATATCCTCAGCTGTCCTTAATCCCATGTTTGTTACCCCCTCATTTCTTAACTACCTCACCGCCAGAAACACTACTTTCGTTTTCTCTCTTCTGGGGTTCTAGATACTGGCTTCTGATCTTCCAGCACAGATATTGGCCTTACATAGGGTGCAGTGCAGACTGATCAGCTCTCTGGAAGCTTGCCCTGAGCTGGAACACCTCAATCTCATGAACCCACAGTGCCCCAAAAACACAGTGTGCTCACCCCACCCTATTTACCCCACCCCATGGCATCCTGAACAACTCCTTCCTTTCCTATCTTTACAAGGCACATAGGTCTCCACCCTTGAAGGACAGCAGCAGAGGTGGCCAGGATACAGAGGCTCCAGGACACTGTGGGGCAGAAGCCAGAACCTCAAGCCAGAGCTGCATCTCTTTTCCCATCCTGTGCACAAGAAGTTTGGGCCTCTGCTTCTGACCCTGGTGAGTTTGGGCAGATAGTTCTGGGAACTCCTTTTCAGCTCATTTCCAAGTGTGAAAGGCAAAGTCTTGGTCATGTCACCTGTTTGTAGAGAGTGTGGTATTCAGAATGGGTTGAAGATGTACAACCTCTGATCTCTCCAGATGTGTGAAGGTGAATAAGGTTGATGATGTTGCGTGGGTAAAAATTTTATCAAGTACTGAAGTTCCCACAAGTGCAAAAAAGATTTATTAACACTGGTATTGTAAAGGACCTGTACAATTAACTTTTTCTTTATTTTATGATTTAAAATTTGTACAAAAATCTCTAGTTTGCTATACAGACATTCATCAAATTCTTACAACTCTTACTCAGATAGTGCATAATAACTATGAACAAACAGAAAAATTGAAAGCCAAAACAACTAGAGTATAAACCTGCCACTGGATTACGAATCTAAAATGCTATCTTCTTTTATTTTCCTGTGTAATACTTGTAAGAAATGTAATCACTGGTCCAGTTTAGGAAGACAGCAAGTTTTATAGTAAAACCTATTTATTAAGCACCAGTGTCCAGGCCTGGGCATTTGCACAGAAGAGTCCTTCTTACGGTATTAACACTCGCCCCTCTCCATCAGTGCATTTTCTTCAGTCAATGTGTATTAAAATGCACACACATGCAGACGCTATTTCTACACTAAACTGTGGATAAGCATCTGTGATGCATTTGAAAGGCAGATAAATAAGATAAGTGAAAAATGTTAGGGTCAGAAAGAAGAAAAATTAATAACATTTTGGGGTGTGATTGGTTATCCATCAAAGGCCCTGTTTAAACAGGGTTAGGAGAATTCCGTGGAAAAGAGATTAGTTTGGGGACTGACTACTGGGTTTACCAAAAAGTTTATGAGATTGGTAGGTGGGTCTAGTGGTTAGTAACTATCCAGCTGCAGGGCAGGAAAGCTATCTTTAGCTAGCATAAGGTTGTGGGCACCTGACTAGCAGCAGAAGGTTGTGGGGTGCTTGCTAATTAGTGAGACCCCAGTTGTGGTTTTCCCTGAAAACTACTTGCTCAGATCCAGCCAGCTCCAGCAAACTGAAACTAAGTTCTGGTCTCTGGAGGGGCTACTAAAAATGTTTATCAGGTCCCTTCTCTGGCTCCCTGACCCTCTCACAAAATAAAATACAGGCAAGAATAGAGAATTTTGGTGAGAAAGAACATCAGAACGAACATAAATACATTTGGGGCCCTCAAATCTGAATTGAGTTACATTTTAAGTGATTTATTCAGTTTTATTTGATGTGCATGAGTGTTTTGCTTGCATGAATGTAAGTGCACTGCTGGAACACCTGCAGGTCAGAGAGGCCACTGGATCACTGGAACTGGAGGTGCAGACAGTTGGAACTCCCCTATGTGGGGCTGGAAATGGATCCCAGGTCCACTTAGGAGCAGTGTGTTCTCTTATCCACTGAGCCGTCTCTCCAAGCCCTTAAGTTGCATCCCTGAGATCATAGCAGGAAGGGGCAGATCAGTCTCCCAGCTTAGGAAAAAGAGGGGGAAACATAATGACTCTTCAGAGAAGCTTCACCTGGCCTTTGCTTTTGGGGAAACATCTCATGTGTGTGTTAATTTTGGATGTTGAGGAGACTCAAAGAAAGGCTATGCCTGGAACCATCCCATAATGCCAGAGCAGTGCCTCTGCTAAGGTAAACTGTTACAGACACCTTGATGAACAGGTCTTACTTAGAGATAAACCAAGGTTTTCTTTGGGTTATGTGAATTTTGCATTCTTTAAGTATTTGGAAATATTTGAATCACATTGCATATTTTTTGAATTTGAAAAGTGTGTAAGACTAGTTTGACGTAACTTTCCTGACATCCCAGACATTCTGTTGACTCTTTCTGATTTAAGGTTGGTCGTATTTGAAAACCATATGAAGTAGGAAGTCTCAAAACCAGCTGCTTGAAGAAAGTAATTAGAATTAAGAAGGATTACGGAAATGAAAGAACTGGCAACCCTACCTTGTACATGCACACACACACACACACACACACACATACACACACACACACACACACAAACACACTACATTGGTATATAGAAAATTAAAATTTTTTCTATACAAAGATTACTGTTCAGCTCACTTTAGGATGAGTAACAAAAATTAATAGTCTTGGTGACTTTGGTTTTACATTTTTTTCTCTTCAGGAAAGGCTTTATTTTAGCATAACTAACATCACATACCTCAGTGACTGACAGTGCACTATATAGTGACATAGTGTGTCTATGGGAATATTCGGAGGTGTGCAAGCGTATTTCCTTATTCTACTCTGCTATTTAATCCAGAGCTGCTCTCCCACAGCTAGTCTCAGTATTTTCAGTGTGTGTGTGTGTGTGTGTGTGTGTGTGTGTGTGTGTGTGTTAGTTATACTATTTGTTTTGTGGAAATCATAGGATAAATTTTGAAAGTCAATTCTTTTCTTCCAAATTCTTGAGGAGGTCTCTCCTGTACTTTGTTCCATGCTGGATACTCCAGGGTAGCTGACCCTTTGGCTTCCAGGAGATCTCCCATGTTGAAATTACAAATGCATGCCATTGTGGTCGTTTTTCATGGTATTCTTAGATTGAACTCATATCTCCAATCTTGTACAGCCAGAACGTTTACCTGCAGAGATATCATGCTGGACCCTGGATTCAGAGCCCTTTTCTTGTATGTGGTTAAGAGGATCAAATCCAGAGGCTTCCATATGTTAGGCAAGTGCTCTATCAGTCCAGTGGGATTTTAAACATGGTGGTGTTTCATCCACTAATAGGGCAATTTGACTTTTTTCTTTCCTGATTATAAGTTTTTCTTTCTCTTGTCTAATTTCTCTGCAAATGAAAGCTCTGTATTAAATAATAGTTGAGAGGAATGGTTACCCTTGGCTCTATCCAGTATTGAGAGGAACTAATTTGAGTTAATTCCTATTCAGTATAAACTAGCTGGTAGGATTAACACAACCCTTTATTGTGTGCAGATGTGAGCTTTCTCTTCCTGGTTTGTTCAGGACTGTAATCAAGAATGAATTTAGTTTCTCAAAGACTTCTCCATATATGGATATTATGATCTTTTAGGATACAAGAAACTACCTTTTGATTGTTAAAACTTGCTTTACAGCTAAAGATGTGATCTTTCTTGACAAAACATCCACATCCACAAGCAGCTAAAGAGGATGTGACTTCATTGGTTGTGTAGAATATTCTGTGGAAGTCTTGTGAGTCCATTTGATCTATGGACTTCAGCGATTATGTAGAATATTCTGTGGAAGTCTTGTGACTTTATATGATCTACAGCACAGCTTAACTCTGAAGTTTGTTGAAGGGTAGGCATCTGGAGAATCTATTGATCATAGTGGGGCATTGAAGTCAGCTCCCATTCTTGCTTTGTCAGCACCTATACTAACCCTTGACTGATACAGAAATGATTAACATGACCCCTGTGCAGGGGTAACATTCAAATTGAAGAAGGATTCCATATTTTTAGGGTAAAATTGATTTGATAAGAAAATGGGGGATTTCCTTAGGAAAGGGGAGGAGAGAAGCATGTAGAAAAATAAAAATGTGAATGAATGGAAAAGTCAGGTTGAGAGAGGAACTCAGGTTTCTGAATCTAGACATGGAAGAAACTGAGCAATTGAGACGTAGAGAATGGAAGACAGGTAAATAAAACCACATGAAAAATGTAGATTAATTTATCAGAACTAATTGGAAATAAACCTAAGCTAAATTATCAAAATTTCCTTAACTCATAATAAGTCTTCATTTCATTTCATTCCAACAAAAAAGACCAACTATAACTGATGTCCAATGCTGAGGAGCCCAGGTCCAATATCTCTTAACATGGGGTCTGAGAAAAAGGAAAAAGAATGTACACGGAGCTCACTGCTTGCAGTCTACAGAAATGCAGCTCTTTTAAGAGACTCTTCTGTGTAACTTTACACTTAAGCAGCTGGCATGCTAGGTAGAAACTCCTGCCACACCACAGGTGTACTCTGTCGGGGTCCAGCCCCAACATAAATTGTCTCTCAGACCAGTGTGGGGGCGTGGGAATAATTGAGACCCAATTCACACAATATCAAGAGGCAGTCCCATGGTTTCTTCAAAGCCTGAAGATCACCTGCATTTATTATCCAAACAGCTTTTATATCAAAAGGTAAACTGAGGGGGATGTTCCTTAGCATTCTGTTTCTGTGGTAGCGGAACTAAAGTCACGTCCACATCTATGACTGCTCTGTCATGTAGCCTGGATTCAAACCTCTTTCCTGGCGATCTCTATAGTTACAAAGAAAGAAGTAGAATGATATTAGCATATCCTGTTCTTTTGTTAGAATGGCAACATCCTGTCTGGAAGGCTAGGTGACCACCTCCTGTGTGGTCAGGTACAAGTTGCTCTGAAAGTCTGGCCATCATACAATGTAGGGCCTGTATAATATTGCCCCACAGTTTATTCTTTCTTAATAATTTTATAAAACGTGTGCTTCTGCAATAGGACAGGATGTCACCTGTTATATAAATTCTCATGATCCTGTACAGTCTCCTTCCTCAGCACAAGAATATACAAGCCTGTATATTCTCAGGCTTGTGCTGAGAATTTATTCAGTAGAATTTATTCCTTTCTCTGCTAAGATAATATTCTATAGTGTGGGTCATCACATCCTCTGAATCTATACATCTGTGGATGAGAGATTGGGTTACATCCACATTTTGGGTACTGTGCCGTTGGTTGCCATTATCATAGATCTTCAAATGTGTCCAAATCCTTATCTGTATATTGAATGTAATCACAGCAGAGTTCTTGGATCAAAGGTTACTATTCATTTTATAAGAAGCAAGACTATTCTCCATGACGTAGCATCATTCTCTGTTCTTAGCTGCAGTGCACAAATATCTAAGTGATCTGAATTCTGGTTCACATTTATTAGTTTTTATTTTCTGTGGTAGCTGTCCTGGTGGGTCCAAGGTGACATCTGGTTTTGAGTGGCAGTTCCTCAATGTTCCCTAAAGCCTCGTTATAATGCAGACTGGTTTTGAAAGATTGTTGAGCAACTAAACCAAGTAGGTATTATGATGACCTCTTTCTTGCTTAAACTGCAAGCACATGCAAAACCAACAAATGACCTCAAGCAAATATGTACGTTAGCCTGGAGAAAGACTCAACCTCAATAAATTATTAGAAACCAAGTCACACGAGATTATGTGACTACAGACTTTTACATCTGTCTCCAAATCTAAAAGACAGAAATCAAGTAGCTAAAGCTTTTTAATTTAGCTCCCACATTTCCCTAATAAAGCAGACTGACATTTTGCAGTAGGAACACAGACACTTTATCTTTCAGTTTGGCACTTCCCAGTTTGTACACTGCATCTTTCTCAAATAAATTCTTTAAAATTTTAGAGTTGTCTTGTACAGAGTGATTAGCAATATTGAAGGCTTTCTCATGTGCTTATGGCCATTCATAAACCTTCTTTGGAGAAATAAGGGTACAGTGTTCTGCCCATTTTAAACATGGGTTGTTATTGTAGAAGTTTAAGATATTAAACTTTTCTCGCATATTTAATATACAGTGCTCATCCTTTGGTGCACAAAAGTTCCTAATTTTGCAATGTGTATTTTATCTATATTCATCCCGTTGAGATTTTGATATCACATTCAAGAAATAATCTGTCCTTGAAGTCCTAATTCGGTAAAACACAGACCAGGTTTACCCTAGGCCTGCCTGTTACAATTAAGGGCTGCTTTGTTTCCTGCAGACAGAATCTGTCAGGTGTTTGCGTGTGTGTGAGAGGTAAACATTGAAAAGTCTAGTTCATACACACATATTTCACACTGTTTATTCATTAGGACATCTCAGTATGTGTGTTATTCATGGGTGTGTTCCAAAGCTCCTATACATTTTCAGCCATTTTAAATTCACAGAGGGAACAAGTGATTAGAACCAACTGATCTGCCATTTCTTGGGTCATTAAGGGTTTGCAAACTCACCTACCTTATTGTCAGTGTGCAGTAATCTATAACCTGTAGGCACTTACAGAATGTGGGGTTCACAAGGTAAGGTATTCATTACAAGGCTTAGCATATTGTAGCCCTTTATGAAGATGGCCGTTGTTCGGGTTTTATTCCATTGAAGACAATCTTTTCTTCATGATGGCAGCCCATATCTTACCAAATCGTCGTTGGAACTGTGGAAGGATGATAGAAAATGTCCTCTGTATCTGCTTGCTGCCTTAGGAAATGTTTAAAAGTCATCAGTCCTAACTCACCTTGGGCTTGAGTAACACTGAGGCAGAAAATGACTTTGTATTCTTACTGAAGATTCTTCTAGCTTTGCAGTTGCTATGGCCACACCACAAATGATGTCTCCCATTTGTCTGGTGGAAAACCACAAGGACCAGCTGTCTGTGAACCAAAAAGCCATAGAGATTCTGGAAAACATTTCCCAGCCAGTGGTAGTTGTGGCTATTGTTGGATTGTACCGTACAGGGAAGTCCTACCTGATGAACCGTCTGGCAGGACAGAATCACGGTGAGTGGCATGCTGGGAACTAGCCAAAGGTTTGACTGTCTTTGTGCCATTATTTTAATTCTGATTCCCAATTAAAACAAAGGAAAGCCAAACTCCTTTCAACACATCTACTCTCTCATGCTAGTTCGCATGAGTAATTACTGATCCCCAATAATCGGTTCCCACATTCTTTCCTTCCATTCCGTCAGGGAAACTTTCTCCCAGGAGTGCTCAAGACAGGGTTTTTTCTGATGCCTTCAGCAATGGTATCCCATGGGTCAGTCTCTGGTCTCATACCGTGTGTTTTCTTTCTCAATAAAATATTTCCACCAGGGGGAAATTTCTTTGAATACCTAAGACTTTAAAAATTTGTGTAGGACTGGAGAGACGATCTAGGCTGCTCTTGTAGAAGACTGAATTTGGTGCCAGTACCCATGTGGTAACTCAACATTCTCTGAAACTCCAGCTCTGGAGGATTTGATGCCCTTATTTGACCTTTATGCATCTGGGGAATGTGTATGGTGTACTCACATATGTGCCGGCAAAATTCTGATATTTATAAAATGAAATCAATAAATCTTAATGACTGTTCTTTTGTAAATAAATCTTTAAAAACATTTTAAAGGACTTTATATTCCTTTATAGTTGCACATTCCTGTTTGTTTTTCCTGCTTTTCTTTAATAACTTTGAGTATAAAAACTATTACAACAATTTCTCTTTTCTACTTTCCTGTTTTTCTCTTCTTGAGTGTTTCTGACATGGAACCCATACCATTTCCCACAGTTTGTAAAACATACCTCTATTTTTGACTGTCTTGTTGTTTGGCCTGGCTCTAGCTATCTAGTATCAGCTGCTGTCAAACTACTGACAATCACCCTGCCTCTGTCTCCTGCCTTCAGGGATGACAGGTGAGTACAACCCTGGCTGACTCAAAACCCTCACTGCCGCCACCAGTGGGTGCCATGTTCTCCTCTCCGTGGATGCTTCTGTTTCCATTTGGAGTCCTCCAAGGCATCATTCTCTTGTTAAATGTCCACTATAGCTTGAAATAGATGATTCATAAACTAATATATTTTTGAGGAAGGATGAAGCACCATTTGTAGTGCTGAGATTCACAACACTGCCAATTCTACTATTTACATCTGATTTTCATGTGCATTGTTCTCTTCTTTGCTTTTCATGTCTGGGTCCGAAACACCAGAGTGAACAACTTAATGGGGAAGGATTTGTCTCGAAACAGTTTTAGAAATTTCACTCCCCAGTGGTTGGGTTTGTTAATCCTGGGGCTATAGTAACATCACAGAGACAGGTGCATGGAAGACTAGTAGCAGAGATTGAGGAAGGGATTGGGAAGAGTTATGACTTCTTATCCTCGGTCTAGTCTCAACTTCCATCCCTTTTCAGAATCCCTCAAGATGATGCTGGTTTCCCTAAACTGAAGTTTAGCACACAAGGATTCTGGGCACTGAAGTTTCAGAGCATGAGACTTCCAGGCACTGATATTTTTAAGCACATAAGGCTGCCTGTGCAGGAAGTTCATGAACCAACCCTTTCACCTCACCTCTCCCCACAGGCTTCCCTCTGGGCTCCACTGTGCAGTCTGAAACCAAGGGCATCTGGATGTGGTGTGTGCCACACCCCACCAAGCCAGAACACATCCTGGTCCTCCTGGACACTGAGGGCCTGGGTGACATGGAAAAGGTAGGATAAGATTCATTCTGACCATTATGAGCCCTTGTTATCAAACTGGTTGACCAATTCAGGACTAGATCTAATAGTTCTAGAGACTGAACTACAATAGGTGTGAGATTAAGACTGATTTATTTAGATTTTATATTTAGACAAGGTCAAATTTTTGATGTTGCTTTTGTTTTTGTGACAGGGTTTCTCTGTGCAGCTTTGAAGCCTATTCTAGAACTTGCTCTGTAGACCAGGCTGGCCTCAAACTCACAGAGATTCAACTGCTCATGGCTCCCAAGTGTTGTGTTAAAGACCTGCACCACCACTACCCAGTGATAAGATGTATTATATTAGGTGAAACATGCTTTTATTTCTTGCCATTTGAGTGAATGATTTGATTCACTCCAAAAAAAATTGTTTAGTAGTTAAATTCCAGGGTAATAGGTACAGTAGTTAGATATTAGGGAAGAAAATGAAGTTTTTCCCAAGAACCTCCACAGTTTCATTGAGGATCCTACCTTTGTGCTTCTCATATCGTCCAGTACCTGGAAAGATGCAGGATGCAGAGAGGAAGAACAGTCACAGGGCAGCCTCTGACCTCTGAACTCTAGAAGGAGAACTAGGGCGGGTTCTTAAGAGCTAGCCTGTGTTGGGTAAAGGGTGGGGGTATTCATCACTAGTGCCTACCCATCACTGGAAGTCTTCCCTGGAGGCCTTTGTCATTCTAAGTGCTGGCATATGAGAGCTGTCACCCATCAGCTCTCGCAGAGCTAGATGAACAAGGTCTTCCCTTCTGAAAGGTGAACCAGGTGGCACAGTGCTACTTCTCCTAGGAGCAGTAAGTTAGATGGACAGATGCTCCCTAGGGAAGGTGGATGACATCACACTAGAAGCAGTTTGGTGAAAGAATGCTTTGATGAGAAGGTGGATGACATCATCCCATCTCAGTTGATGAAGAATCCTGACTTGTCTTCTGAGATACCAAGGATACATTTTGGAAATGAGGTTAAGGAATTACATTTACATTTTTAAGAGCTGTATTTTTATTGTGTGTAGTGTGTGTGTGTCTGCTTGTGGTATGTGTGTGTGAGTACAGGCATCCTAGGTCTTCAGAGGATTTGGATTCTCTGGAGCTGGAGTTCCAGAAAGTTAGAATCGATCTGATGTGCATATCGGTAATCAAACTGTGGTCCTCTTCTCAAGAGCAGTGAGTGTTCTTTCCACTGAGACATCTGTCCAATCCCTTGTGTTCACATAATTTGTGAAACTCGTCAACTGTCCTCAGGGCATTCTGGGGAGAAATGATTCTACAGGTTCACTGAAGACCTCTTTGTCACAAACAGCTAAATAGGATAAATTTGGCTATTTAAATAAGGGAACTGAGTGATTTAAAAAGATTATTGCTGTATGTGAGATGCTATGTGGTGCATGTAGTTGCATGTATGTGTGTGTATGTAGAGTGTAGAGGATTGGTGTGTGTGTGTGTGTGTGTGTGTGTGTGTGTGTGTGTGTGTAGGCAAGGTATCAATTCCTTCCCACTTCATATGGGTTCCAGAGATTGAAATAAGCTGTTGGGGTTGCACATTTAGAGCCTTGCATCCTGTGTCATCTTGCTTGCTGATTCATCCTTTTCTTCCTTCCCTTAGTTCTACACATAGAACCGGTCACTCCACTCACCTAGACACTTTCCATGTTCATCTGCATGTTTATACCACAGGGTTTCTTTTGTGTGTGTCTGTATCTGAGTCCGACACAAATGTGTAGCGTGTTTTCTCTGTCCACTCATCATCCCAGGTTGAGTCCCTGCCTTGGCTGGGACTACTCAGCCGCTCCTTCCCTAAGCTGCTCTGCTTGCCTCACACACGCACACGGTGACTGACATATCCAGGGTCACATCCTAGCACTTATCTGTATCTATTTCCGATGACTTTTGTGTACAGTGTGCATGGGATCCAATTCTGCTTTTCTGCAGTTGGATGGCATGTTTCTCCAGCACTATTTGTGGAAGGAACCGTCTTACTGCTTTGTGGGTTTTTGACAGCCTTGGCAAAGATCAGCAGTTAGTTAATTCACTGGTTTATGTCTGAGCCTCTTCTTCTCTTCCATTGGTGTATGTCCTTGTCTGGTTTTTATTGTACTTCAAGGATACTCATAACACATGTTAATTGTACAAATTAATAGGATTCACATGGTATTCTGAGACAGACACCATCCATTGTCTCCTCCTCTGCTTTTCTTGTGGTGTTTGTTAACAGCCTTTTGGAACATGTTTTTGAAGAAATCATGCTGTTCTGATTACTATAGTACAGGAATTTGCTTCAAATCAGTATTGTGCTGCTGTTCTTGGTCAATATTAATCTCTTTAGAGAGTGTATTTTGTTAATTCATGTGAATTTTAGAAGTTTTCATTATAAAGAATGTAACTGGCATATTTGTAATTACTTTGAAACCATATGTGAAGCAGCAACCATAGTTTTAAAATTTAAGTTCATTAGACACTTTGTGTCTACTTCCCTTCTAAATCCTGGGATTTTGTCTCCTTTGAAACCATGCAGATTGCATGTGATGTCACTCTCTGTGTGACATCATACATGTATCAGTACATAAAAACATGTGCCATCATTTGTTTTATTGCTCTTTGCCATTCTATGAGAAGATGATATTTCAAAGCAGTTTGAATTTGAAGCTCCCTGGTAACTAAGGGGTTTGAACCTGTTTCATGTGTTTCTTAGTCTTTGGTGTTTCATTGTTTAAGAGACATCTTTTTAGTTCTACATACAGATATTAAGGAGAGATATTTGTTTTTTTGATGTTCATTTTCTTGTTTGTTCTTGTTTGTTTGTTTTGTTTTTACTTCCTTATATATTTTGAATACTAACCATCTCTCAGATTATAACTATTATAGACTTTTTCTTTTTTGTGAGATCCCGTTTATTAATTGTCCTTATAGTCTATGAAATCTGTTCAGAAAGATTTTTCCTGAGCAATTAAGTTCCAGCCTATTCGCCTCTCTCTCTCTCTCTCTCTCCCTCTCTCTCTCTCTCTCTCTCTCTCTCTCTCTCTCTCTCTCTCTCTCTCTCTCTCTCTCTTCTGTGTGACTCAGGGTGTCTGATCTGAGATCCTTGCTCCACTTGGAGCTGTGTTCCTTGAGGAACAATATACATTCCACTAGGTTTCTCAGACTGAGTTTGGATTTTTTCTCCAGCTAGAACAAGCACTCTTGCTCCCCCTGTTTTGCCTCCAGCGTTCCTGGAATAACAAGGCCACAGGGCAGCCCAAATGGGCTCCTGAGGACTGCTCTCCCCAGCCCTCTGCTGTGATGTCATTTCATTTGTGTTTTAATAGATAAAGCTTGCTTGTAGTCAGAGAGTAAAACAGCCCCACTGGTCATCCTTACAGACTAGGTAGTGGTAACACACTCTTTAAACCCGGGTAGCCAAACAAATTTTCCATAGAAACCAGGTGGTACATGCCCTTAATCTCTGTGGGGCACAACTTTAATCCCAGCCCTACAGAGGATTGTAAAATAGGAGGAGACAGTTCTCAGACACAGTCTCATTCTGAGATTTCTGGAGTTAGGATCATCATTTTTTAACTGGGGCCAAGATAAGATCCAGTGGCTGGCTGCTTTGCTTTTCAGATCTTCAGGTTGAACCCCAGTTTCTCTCTGTGAGTTTTTATTAGTCATGCTTTATTTGATGCCCAATGTGGGACATGAATTTATGTAAAAGCCATTCTCCTGTTGATGCGGGAGAATTGTCTGTATTCTGTCAATCATATTTTAATAAAACGCTGATTGGCCAGGCAGGCAGTATAGGCAGGAAAACCAGACAGGAAGTAGAGGTAATGAAATGAGAACAGGAGAATTTTGGGAAGTAGGGAGGTTTCTCTGCCATTCCTGCACAGACCACCGAAGAGGCAGCATGTAAGCTGCCCCGCCTGAAAAAGTACTGAGCCCATGTGGCTAATGTAGATAAGGATAATGGGGTAACAAAAGTTATAAGAGCTAATAAGAAGCCAGAGCTAAGGGCCAATCAGTTTATAACCTTATGAAGTCCTGTATGTGATTTTTTTTGGGGATATGCCGGCAGTGGGGTACTGGGTGGGACAGATACCCCAACAAGCCAGCCGGCCCTCATGCTACATATGGCGCCCAATGTGGATAACTGAATCCACAGAAAGCTTGAGAAAGCTTGGGAAAGAATAGAGTAAAGCATGTTTTCCTGGTAGCAGCAATTTCTCAGGTCTGCTCTGCTGTTCGTGTGGAGGGGTGTTGTCTGGGAGCCCGAAGCAGAGCCGGAAGCCAAAGAGGGAGTGGAAGTCAGCTGCCTTTTTTTAAAGAGAGAGAGACCACGCCCCAATGGGCTGGTAACTCAGCAGCGATTGGCTGAAGGAGCAGAAGGAGCTCCCACAGCATCCTGTGGCTTTTTCGCTACTGGCACAGTTGCACAGTTGAGAACCCAAACTTAGCCACCTGGGATGAGGAGAAATACTACCCTTTCCAGATCCCATCTTCCCTGGCTTAGCTTCCATGTAAAGATAGAAAGCACACACACACACACACACACACACACACACACACACACACACACACACATACACACACACATATATATATATATGGATACTTTTGATTGGGTTGTATTTGAATTAAATGACTGCTGAGGCAGGAACAGCTGCTAAAAGATATTTGATTGTAAATGCTGCTGGACTAATCCAACCTCTATATTTTTAAAGCATCTTGATTTTAAAATTTAAGTCAGAAGGTATGCTACTTTGGAGAAGAGGTTTTTGCTTTTGTTTCCACAGGAAATGACAGCCCATGGATTCATTTTTGGTTAATAAAATTAAGGTTTGATTTATTGTGGATTCATGTTAGGTTAAGAAAAATAAGGGCTGATTAAGAACCAGCTCCTGAAAATGTCTTTATAGGAGCCAGATGAGCCAACATTTTAGAGCATCTCTCTTGCAGTTTCCTCAGAGTTCTACATCCAGAACAGCTGCAAGGCTGCTGGCCAAGATGATCCAGCCTCACAGAATACTCTGTGTCAGGATTTCATCATATTCTCAATTTTTTGTGGTCCCCATAAGATTATCAGTCCCCCCCAGTCTGCAGGAAGTAGCATAGAAAACTATTCCCATATTCCCAAAAATGGATTATGAATATTTGTCATTGTCAATGTGTTGGTTACAAGTTGTTATGGATAATAGTCAGGAAAAAAAAGAGCTAAACAAAAGAAATTAGATTCAAGACTATTGTATTGAAAAGAAAATAAGAGAGGGTATACATATGGTATTGTTTTGAAATGAAAAAGAAAGCCAGGTGGTTTTTTGCATGCCTTTAATCCCAGCCCTTGGGTGGGGAGGCAGAGTCAGCAGATCACTATGAGTTTGATATCAGCCTGGTCTACAGAGCAAATTCCAGGACTGACTTCATAGCTATTGAGAAACCCGGTCTCAAAAAAGCAATAAATAAATAAATAAATCAAAACAAAGAATAAAAAAAAAGATAAAAGAAAAGCAAAAGTATAGGGATGTAGATAGGATTGGATAAAAGAGATTATAGAAGAAATAGGAAGGATATAGATATGAAAAGATGAAAAGGTTGATTATTGAATCTACTTGAGAAAGCAGCTGCTAGCTTTAAATGTTTTACACTTGACTGAACTTTTGTATATTTTATAGAAATGTTGCATATTGATACAAATTTAAAATTAATGTTGTTAAAGCATACTGTACATATATTTCAAATCTTGTTCAAGGTATTGTACTTATGTAACTCATTTAACAATGTAAGTAAAATTTCTAGTCCTTGAAAGTTATTATTACCAGCTATTTAGAATAATAAGAAAGTGTAGGTTAGTAGTTAATCAGCTGGTATAATCAAACTTGTAGTCATATTTGGTATGTTTACAAGGTCAAGCAGATATATTTTAGGTAGACAGATTATCATAAAGACTTCAGAGATCTACAGAATATGGATTTAAGAAGTTTTAATAGATTAAAGTCTTCTTTTTTTATGACAATGAGACATGTCTTCTCCTGGCAGCACCAATCTACTTCAGAGAGGATCATGGGCATCCAAGAAATTCCACTTGTACTTTCACTTCTTTGTGGCAAAAGTGAGCCACTGGGAAAGAAAATGCCCCTGCCTCAAATGCTGACAGTATTCTGTCCTAGTTAGACAAGCAGGACACAAATTATCCTGCTTCACAGAAAACTCTGTCAGATGTGCTAGGTATGTAGGTCAAAGACGGATGCTACAACATTGCAGAGGAACTTTGGGTGACTGTCTGGGCAGTCAATGTTTCTGTCATTACCCACAATTTTGGAGTTCACTTGCTTGCAATTCCTGCTTACTCAGTTAATACTATTTCCTTCTTGAGTCTCTGAGGGAGTTGAAGATTATATAACTATATTTATAGTTTACAAGATGAAGAAAGCATGTTGGATAGAAAGTAAATTAGGTATAAGACGTTGCACTCACCAAGGTAGGATAGCTATGAAATATTTTCTCTGAATTTGACAAATCCAAATGAACTAGACATAGTTGATGTATTTACTGTCTGTATATATTGTCGTTATTGTATATATTTTTTCTTATATTGTTTATATACTTCTTTTTTATCTTAGAGAAAAGGTGGAAGTGTAGTGGCACTTTGTTTGTATTTTAATATATAAAGATAACTTGAAGATCTGAGAGTCAAACAGCCACACTGATCAGCCTTACACATTGGGTAGTATTAATACATACCTTTAATCCCAGTAGCCTCACTAGTTTGCCATAGAACCTGGGCAGTGCACACCTTTAATCCCAGTCCTTGAGAGGATTATAAAAAGGGATTGGGCAGCTCTCTGGCATTCACAGATTCTCAGTGTCATTCTGAGATTACTGCAGACAGGATCACTATTTTCAAACTGAGGTCAAGGTAAAAAGCCAGTGCTTGTCTCTTTTCCATTTCAGTTCTTCATGTTGAACTCCAATGTCTCTCTCTGAATGGTTAATGGTTCTTCACTCTGCCTTCATGTGTCTTCCAGGGAGACCCTAAGAATGACTCTTGGATTTTTGCCCTGGCTTTGCTTCTGAGCAGCACCTTTGTCTACAACAGCATGGGCACCATCAACCACCAGGCCCTGGAGCAGCTGCAGTATCCTTGCAGGACCTGAGTGACCATGTTCCATTGAGTGTTCTGGAATGCATATGGAGGAAGTGACCTGCCCTGTCACTGTGTGGCTTTTGGTGGGCAGAGGAGACCCAGGGCAACAAAAACTCTTTATTATGATTTATTTTTAATAAAAGAGTTATGAGAATATACATGTGAATTCACTTTTCCTTAACCTGGTGCCAGTTACGTCACAGAACTCACTGAGCTGATCAGGACAAAGTCTTCCCCCAATCCTGATGGAATAAAGAATTCCACAGAGTTTGTGAGTTTCTTCCCAGACTTTGTCTGGGCTGTTCGGGATTTCATGCTGGAGCTGCAGAAAGATGGAGAGAGCATCACGGAGGATGAGTACCTGGAGAACGCACTGAAGCTGATCTCAGGTAGAAGGAGGGCTGGGGGGGGGGGTCTGGGAAGGCCTGGGATCTATTGTGTTGCTCCCATCCTCTGTGGGGTCCTTCTGTATTGGCATTGGGACGGAGGTCTGCAGAAACACTGATAGGTCATTGGCTGGTAATGCCTGGGAACTGGAGTTTGATTTCTATTGAGAAAACTAGAACCTAGAACACCACCAAATTATTCCAAATCAAATGCTTTACAGTTTATACTTTATTATCTAGAATCTAAAGTATCTAACCTTCATCAAGTCCAGGCATGTCTTGTCTGTTTTGTGTCTATCTTCCTTTAAGAAATAGCTGACTACGTAATTCTAATTCTTTAATTTGTCATGCGTAGTCCATCTCAAAATCCATTTTACAGAGTTATACATTGTTCTTCTCTTTAATTTTAATTGGATGTGTTAATTAGGTGAGCCAAGGGTCTTTGGGTTGTTGGATTTTGATACTTCCAAAGCTGGACCTTGGTATTTGATTTTAGGAGGATGAAATGGCATAATAAGGAAAGAGAACTTTGTAGGTAGCCTTGAAAATGTAACCTAAAACCTGTAGCAAAGCAGAGGGAATGGGGAAAGGCAAAGCCTGCCAGAACCAAGCGCACCACACTTGAGCTGGCCAGAGTCCCTTTACTATAATCTTTTATTATGGTTTATTTTTAAATCAAGAATCAAATGTAGTCCTTAGCTGTCCTGGTGTTCACTATGTAGCCCAAATCACGCAGGCCTGGAACTCACAATTTCTTTTGTCTTTCCTCGATTTTCTGGAATTAAATGTGCATTCCAACACCCATATCCTTTCCTTTCCTTTCCTTTCCTTTCCTTTCCTTTCCTTTCCTTTCCTTTCCTTTCCTTTCCTTTCCTTTCCTTTCCTTTCCTTTCCTTCCCTTCCCTTCCCTTCCCTTCCCTTCCCTTCCCTTCCCTTCCCTTCCCTTTCCTTTCATTTCCTTTCTTTTCCTTCTATTTCCTTTCCTTTTTGTTTCTTTCTTCTTTTTGTTTTGTTCACACACATATACCCAGACACAGGCAAACATGCATACACGCACCACAAACGTTCACATGAACAAAAGAGAATCCTCAGTTCAGCAGTTTATTAAAATTCTGTCTTGAAGTTCATCTTTAAATCTCTAGACTTACGTATTCTTCATATTTTTGTAGACTTGCCGTTCTTCCTCAGTTGTGATGAATGCATATTTTCTCTGAGTGTATACTTAGCATTGACAACAAATGAAGTCTTTTAGTGTCAAGGTGGTTTTCCTTTGCTAACCATGGCATCATTCCTGGAATTGCTAATGCTGCTGTGTTTACTACTTTTTAAAAAAACCTTTGTGGCACTTTTTTGAGTCCCACAGCTCCTTCACTACAAAGGCATGATTGGATCAGAAATCACACTTAGTCTTTTGTTGCTCAGTCAATACAATACACAAGGAAAATGTGCTTGATGGCATGTTCAGGTCTGTGGATATCAGCCATATGGAACTCCAGTGGAGTCAAATGTCTCCTGAACTATTTCACCAGATGTCTACCAAGTACAAACTTGGTATACTTTTGACCTGTATGGAAGTGTTGAATGTTTATGGTAGAGACCTGTGAGTGCAGAACACATCACAGAGACACGGGCCTTCATCATTTTCTCTCTGCTCTGAGACTACCCCATGCCTTTGTGTTTTCCTTAACACTAGGTGACAATCCCAGAATCCAAGCATCCAATCTGACCAGGAAGTGCATCAGACTTTTCTTCCCTAAACGGAAGTGTTTTGTTTTTGATCAACCAACATGTGACAAAGCACTCTTACGCAAGCTTGATACTATCTCAGAAGAACAACTGGATCCTATGTTCCAGGAACAAACAAGGGCTTTTGTTTCTTACATCTTCACTGATGCAAAGATCAAGACGCTCAGAGAGGGAATTAAGGTCACTGGGAATCGTGAGTGATTCTGTTTTTGAACACATTTCTGCATAGAGTAGTATATGTTGAAATTAGTATTTGCATTTTTAAAAATTATCTATACAGTGATAATATGCTTGTGTCTCTACTCTGAAAAACTTATATGTTTTTATAATTGACTGTACATTACAAATCCTTCTTTAAAAATGCAGACTTCATCACTAGTATCTATAGCTCCACAAACCTTTATGAAATTCTCAACTGATAATAAAATCACAAATGAAAATGTACTTGTTTAAACTGCTAAAGTTGATGTATTTTATTTTCAGTGGGGGTGATTTGTATATGAATTATTCTTTGTGATGACAACGTGAAATGCAATTTGGAAACTGAAATAGTTACAACATAAGTACTAGTGTTTAAACAATGTAAATCCATACTTTTAAGATTTAATGGTATATTTTTCCTTGTGTGTTTATGTTAGTTTATCTATTTTAATGAATTTCAAGATTTAAATGCAAAATTAAATTTTTTATAGATAATTGAATTTATTGGTGAAGATTGATATTAATTTTGACTAGAACTAGAAAACCACAAAGACAAAAGGACTATGAAAAAGATGATGTCTTGTTGTAGGAGATTGCTAGTTTGTGTTTATGAGTTTGCATTATAGCTCTGAAAGATTAGAAATCTAGTCTTAAACCTGGATCCCTGATACTTATAACTTCATACTTATCCCCTGAAACCCTGGGTTACTGAAGTACTAGGGACTCTGGTGACGACCTACGTGGGTGCCATCAACAGTGGAGCTGTGCCTTGTCTGGATGATGCGGTGACAACTCTGGCCCAGCGTGAGAACTCAGCAGCTGTGCAGAAGGCAGCTGACCACTACAGTGAGCAGATGGACCAGCGACTGATGCTCCCCACAGACACGCTCCAGGAGCTGCTGGATGTGCACACAGCCTGTGAGAAGGAAGCCATTGCTGTCTTCATGGAGCATTCATTCAAGGACGAAACCCAGCAATTCCAGAAGAAGCTGCTGGTAATGTTGGTGTCATTAACTCTCATGACTCTGTCCTTTCAAGGCTGTGGCGCTGCTGTGCCTTCATGATCCTGGGTATGTGATTCATTGAAATTTGAGCACTCAATGTGGTCATAGTGAACACAGTTGTGAAAGACTCATGGCCCCTTCTCAAACTTCAGTTGCTTTTTATCTAGAAATCTCTATTGACTGGAACAATGAGAATATAATGTTCTAAATCCTTCATGCAGTTAATATCGGTGGTTTCCACTCTGGCCCACAACACCTGTAGCTCATCCCTGAACTTGCTACATTCTTCTGTTCCTATGAAATAGTTTTGTCTCACAAGAGGCCCACTGCAGGTCACTGTTCTATTGCTCCTTCATATCTTCGTGTCATTGAAGACAGAATTACAAGATGGGACCCCAATAGGAACCAGAGATTGTAGCATGCAGAATCATCATTTTACAGAAGGTCCCAAGGACTAGGAACTTCAAGAACATTTACTGTGGTCTTGTACAGATTTCTTCGAATTCTAATTCAGGCATTAGCATCTTACATTTGCTTATGGTCTTATTACACTAGAATACTTTCTTGTGAGTAATAGGTTGACTCGTATACAAAGGTTCTTGGAACTTTTTCCCTTCTGTTCCTTCAACATGTCAGATCTCTGTCCATTTACCTTGTAGGAATTAATAGATGAGAAGAAAAGGATGTTTATGTTGAAGAATGAAGAAGCATCAAATTATTACTGTCAGGAAGAACTGAATCGGCTTTCAAAGGCTTTTATGGAAACTATTTCAACATTTTCTGTTCCTGGAGGACACAAGCTCTACATGAAAATGAGGGAGAAGATTGAGCATGACTATTGGCAGGTGCCCCGGAAAGGGGTGAAGGTGAGGAGCAGGGAGCATGGGGAAGGGGTGAGGAGTAGGGATTGTCGAGAAGAGGTTAGGTGTAGGGAGCATTGATGCTCATGGCAGAAGTAAGACGGTGTCATAAAACAAAAGCACACAGAACTTTCTAAGTGGAATAAGAAAACACACAGATAGCATGGCATCTCTAGCTTCATGTTGGTGTTGGTGACCAAAACAGGGCTTTGCAGTGCAAGCAAGTGCTTTACCCTCAAGCCCCATCACCTGAATTGTGCTTGACTTAAATGGATGCTATTGACTGTTAATTCTGAGAAATATTCACATAAAAATTCTCAGTAACAAGATTTCAAGTTTGTCAGGATGGTCTACCTGTGAGCTCCTAATAAATATAAGAATACAGCTAACATATTATGCTGTTGTTGGAAATGACACCATGGTGAGTTCTTTCCTCAGTCCTTTCTTTAGTTATGTAAAATGTTTGGGTGTTGCCCACTACTACTAGGAGAGTTTGCACATTTGTACCTTGAAGTCCAGGCAGTTAGACCATGAATAGAGCCAACAAGAGCAGAAAAAGTGAAGCCCACTCAGTTATGCAGCATTTTACATGGGGATACAATATTTGAAAACTTCATAGATCACTGTGCTTAAATCTGCACATGATGTGGACAGGAGTGATCTGGGAGCAGGAGGTGGCAGGTGGCCCTAGTGCGGATGATAGAGGGAACCATGAACCCAGAAGTATCTAGTGCTAGTGAAGAGCAGGGCAGTCTGCAGGCCTCACCATAGCATTTGACAGTGAGGCACAGTGGATACTGTGTTAACTCACTCGGGTTCTCTCCCAGGATGCATCAAGGTCTTTGCTTCTTCTTGGTCTTGCAGGCAAGTGAAGTCTTCCAGAGCTTTCTGCAGTCACAAGCCATCATTGAGAGTTCTATCCTGCAGGCAGATACAGCCCTAACTGATAGAGAGAAGGCCATTGCAGGTACAGGAGCATGTCTCTTGGCTTTCAGCAGGGGTTAGGTTCCCACAAGGCTTCCTGGGGCCACAGTAAACCCATTCCCAGATTAGCAGCTCTCTAGCCTTCTGTGGAAGCTCACTCTACAAGCAACAGAAAGTCAGTCTGTGTTTCGTCCAGATGGGCAGGGTCTCCTCATCCCCTCCAGAAACACTCTCTCCATTGTGTGAACCAGTGTGGAGTCTGTGGTTTCCTTTCAGATCTGAATTTCTTTTTGAGTTTCGAAATGTAGACATTTTACTTAACCCATCATTTCTCTCCCCCACCATCCGTCCTCAATCTCCCATCACGTTCTTCCCCGCTTAATCCTCCTGGGGCAGAGGAGCGGGCCAAGAGGGAGGAAGCTAAGAAGGAACTGGAGCTGCTAAGACAGAAACAGGAGGAACTTCAGCAAGTGATAGAGGCTCAAAAAAGAAGTTACAAGGAAAACTTTGAGCAGCTAAAAATGAAGCTGATGCAGGAGCAAGAACAGCTCATAAAGGACCATAAAATAATGCTGGAGAGGCAGCTGCAGGTAGGACTCCTCCTCCCCATGGTGCTTGCCATACCCTCAGCAACAGAAGAAATTATGTAGCCTGCTCATGAATGAAAACACCTCCCAAAGGTATTGTTGATAAGGACGTTTCCCCTCAGGCTTTCTTTTGCTCCTTTAGTATTTGAATGACTGCAATAGTTTGATACACCAATTCAGTATATTTAAAAACAAACTCAGGGGTACTCACTAAATGATTCCCAACCGGTTAGGCAGCTTAATAAGGACAGCAATGGGCCTGGGTTATCAAGGCCCACATTATCAGCACCTGACACCCACGCTCCCACTCTGAGAATGACCTATGCTGACATAAAACTGAAAGAAATATCCGGACTTAAAAGAGCAGATAATTGGCCTCTTCTGCAGGTCCTGTAGCTGTCTGCAGAGTGCACAGCCTGCTTGAAGCAGCGCATGGCAGGAGAGTGATTCTCTCATTGCCCAACTACAAATAAAATAGTAACAGATTTGTAAAACAACTGATTGGTTGCCACTGTCTGTATGACGTGGTTGCCACACTGTCTCAGTGGATTGAGCTCCCCACAACCAGACCAGTTGCATCTCAGTGGGCATGAGTGTAGAAATGTCTTCACACCCCTGCCAGCATTACAACCAAGCAGACATGATGGATCAACCCCAGTGAAGTTTCCACTATTCTTCCTCACAGTGTGTAGGATTAACTCAGAGAACCTTCTTCATGGAAAGGGAAATAATTTAGGGCTACCGTAAGGACCATTTGCCAAATGTTTGAAACTATAACTTGTACAATGTTGAGATTTTACAATATTTTCTTCTCTCTCATGTTCACCGTTTTTAGCATCAAAAGGCTTTGCTTGAAGAAGGATTTAGGAAGCAAGCTGAGGAAATGAATGGAGAAATACAGCGGCTGACATCTACTGTCAATGACCTGAAAGAAAACAGTGGTACCTTTGTAGGTCATTTTCTAAAGGAAGCTGCCACACTGCTTGCTGCCCCTGTTTTACTGCCCGTGATGACTATAAAACGCATTTTTTCAGCATTTCAATAGGATTCACTCTTATTTTGATGAAGTGGTAGACCGTGAATTTATACTCTGCCTTTTTATGAAGCTTCATGTTTTCATTTTCATTCAGCAAATTTCTGCATTAAAAGTGCTAATTAGAGGACATGTATGCCTGCCCCACATTAGATAGAACATATACATGTCTGCACAGACAATGCTTTCTTCAGGGCACAAATGTTTAATTCATTCCTATGGAAGCTATGTGATTACTCATTGTACACTGTCACAGTGACTGTTGTCAACTTATAGTTATGGCTGGTTATAGAATCACCCAGGACACAGGCTCTTCTACACCCTGTGGGGACATCTTGACTAGGTTAGCTTGTGGGGAATCATCTCTGGTCACTATGGTAGCAAACCCATCCCAAATGTGGGCACCACCATTCCTGTGACCTGGGAAATCAGTTAATAGGTGAAAGCAAGCTGGGCACTAACATGTACCACTTGTTACTTCCTGACTGAATGTCATGTGATCAGCCACCCTCTACTTTTTTCTGATCAGCCACCCTCTACTTTTTTCTGCATGCATTCTCTGCCATGCTATGAGTGCCATCTGGAACCATGAACCATGAACAAACCCTGTCTTTCTTAAGTTGCTTTGGTTGAACCATCTTGTTACAGCAAGAAGAAAAGGTATTGATATCATTGGTGATAAATCTGGAACTTACTTAAGCATCATTTAGAAAGATTGGTAACAAATTGTAATATGCCCTGATCCTGGATTGCTGTATAGTCAAGAAACAAGTGTTAGACATGCTTCCTGTACACTAACGTAAATAGATCATAAAAATGTCTTATTAAATAAAAGAAAAATTCCACATAACAGTGTGATTAATTTTAAAATTAGTTGTATTCCATGCACATGTACAGGAGCATAGATCAAGTATCTTCCAAAAAATTAATGTAAAATGTGATCCTTTGGCTTCCACTAGAAAGAACAAGGTGGAATCAAAAGTCGAAGGGACACACGCATTTCCTTATTACTCAGCCTCATAGGTTTCTTGAAGAATACTGGGAAAACACGACATTTTCACATGATAAGAAATTTGGTTCTTGTTTCCACAGAAGATGAGAAGGTATGGATTCCTTCCAGGTTAACATGGTTTTAATGAGCAAGAACCTCTGAAAGATACGCAATGGGAACAATGGCCCAGGGGATTCAGTATTCAAAATAACTATAAGGCTACAGGCTGAGTTGGATCAACCATACAAAATACCACATTCAGGACTTGACCTTAATTCTAAATATTCTCATCATTCCCATAAGATTACCAGCATGCCCAATCAGGAAGAAGTAATATAGAAAACTACACCAAAATTCTCAAAATATTGTTTATGACTGTTTGTTTTCATTTAAAGGAGGCTGGTTATAAATGGTTTATGGTAATAGTCAATCTATTTCTTAGGAAATTAAAGGAGGATGTTAATGGCTATGTTAAAAGTCCAGCTTCCAAGGATCCCTCTTAGTGTTCAAAGGGAACTAAAATCTGAGGGCTAAAAATCTACACACAGTATGTTCTTTCGATCCATGTCTCGGTATTTTTCTCTCTTCCTTGTACTCTATTCTAACTTTTATGTCCTAACTGTCTATGATTTCTTATCTCTAATTCTCTGTCTCAATCCTAGTTTACATTCCAATTCTCTGCTATATTCCTTTTCTTCTTCATTCTCGTTTTCCTCTCTCTGCTAATATCTGGAGCACCTTTGCTCTAACTTATGCTCCAGCTTCTGTCTGTCCCTGCTCCTGTCTTTTCCTGCTTCTTCCTTTCTCTTTGTTCTTACCCAGATATATAGACTCACAAAATCTTGTAGGTATAGGTAACCAGGCAACCCATGTAAACAGAAAAGGGAAGATATTAGCATTTTTTATCAAATGTTTGTGAGTTTCAGTGTTATCAATCTCTTAAGCTTGATGCTTATCACAGGTGCCAGTGAAGGTGTGTCTTCCTGTGGGCTGTGAGTAGATGGTTAATTCATTTTCCTGAGAGTAAGGCACAAGCAGTAAATCTACTGAACTAAAATCTTCAGTACACTGAGGTGAAGCTGAGGTGAGGATTTAGGAATCTTTTAATGCAAGGTTCGTTTGAGGTCATTGCTTTCTTTATCTGTATGTGAGGTAAAACTAAGGCATGCATATTTCTTCTTTCTCTGTGAGCTGCTATGAATTAGCAGCTTTGAGTAAGTAGTAATTCTATGTCCTTGAATATCTTGGAATTACTAAATGAAACGCTTTTGCCTTGACCTTAAATGCGGACCAAATGCCTGTCATTAAAGATAATTGCAGGAGCCAGAACCTGGAAACAACCGAAATGCCCCTCGACCAAAAAAAGGAAGAGCAAAATGTGGTACAAATACAGAATAAAGTACTACACAGCAGAAAAAAAGAACGACACCTTGAATTTTGCTGGCAAATGGATAGAGGTAGAAAAAAATCATTTTGAGTGAGGTAACCCAGACCCAGAAAGACAGTTATCACATGTGCTCACTCAAAAGTATTTTTAAATGTAAAACAAAGAAAATCAGCCCACAAATCACAATCCCAGAGAACCTAGACAACAATGAAGACCTTAAGAGAGACATACATAGTTCTTATCTACATGAGAAATAGAAAAAGACAAGATCTCCTGAATAAATTGGGAGATGGGGACCTTGGGGAAAGTTGAAGGGGAAGGGGAGAGGCAGGGAGAGGAACAGAGAAAAATGTAGAGCTCAATAAAAATCAATAAAAAAGATAATTGCAGGAAGGCAGATCTCCATGTTTACATTGGAGAAAAAAAGAAGACCTGGCAGTGGGAAGCAGGTTTCCTGTCTGTGTGACTGTCTTCACACAAAGCTCTTATTGTGCTGAAGTGTGAAATAAATCTCAACAGACTAGGAGTCAGCTACATTTAAAAATCTACAGCAAAAAGACCACATTATTCACAAAGAGCCCTATATTTTGGTTTAAAACCTCAACCAAAATTGCCTGGCTCTGAGTCACTCATAAAATGACAGTGGTCTGTCTAATTACTATAAAACATTGCAAAGTAGCAGGATATGATATACAAAGGGTAGATTTTTTAAAAATTGGTTTAATTAAAAAATAAATGATACAAAGTACTTTACATTGTATGGATTTTGGCTTATTGACACAAATTTGTGGTTAATTCTGTTAACCACATATATATATATGTATATATATATATATATGTATAAAATGTATATATATACATTTCTTATCTTGGTTAAGGTATTATTTTTATGCTGTATATTTAAAAATGTAATGTATAGTTAAGACATACAAATTAATCATCATGTATAATTATGATACTTTTAGTTACCTTAGTTAAGTTTTCTAGATATACAGAAATATGTTCCAGAAGGATTGGTAACATTCAAACAACCTACATAATTTAGCATTGAAAATGTTTCAAGAACTTTCAACTTTTTCAACAGTGAGACATGTCTCTCCTGGCTGCACTAATTGTTTCAAGAGAATGGAGGAATGGAATTTTTTTTTAATGTGGCGAGGTTAACTCTTTGGTCAAGAAACTGCTGTTGCCTGGGGTACTTGAAAATATTCTGTATAAAATGGACTTGCAGGACTCACAAGAAAAGGATGTGTGAATTTGCTAAAACAAAGTGTGACAGTCCTTGAGGGTTCTTGCTTCGTTAAAGAGTCTGCTAGACATTTTGCAGGACACAGAAGAAAATGGCTGAAACATTTTTCCAAAATTGGCCAGACAGTCCTTCAAATTTTCCGTTTCACTGAAAAATCTGTGAGATAATCTAGGCCTGTAGGATGAAGATGAATGCACCAACATTAGAGCAGAACTTTGAATGAATGTCCAGCTAGCCAGATACCTCTGTGATTTCTAGAAGAGAAATTGAAAGATAGTTTCTGCACAAGTTTTTATGTTACCTGGAAAGTGAGAAAGAAGGCAGGAGACTGAAATACTGAAGAGAAGTGAAGGAAAAGAGGACTTTGTCTAAAGTAAAAATGCCTAACGAATCAAAGAAAGGGACTAAAGGTGTATAGAAAGTTGTAGAAGGCCAGAGGGGTTGTGAACTACATCTCCTATGGTTTCTTTACATATATAAAAAATTTCCACCTCCTCCCTGCCTCCCTTTTACTTCCCCTTCCCCCCTCTAGTCTTAAGAGCAGTCAGGGTTCCCTGCCCCGTGGGAAGTCCAAGGTCCTCCCCGCTCCATCCAGGTCTATCAAGGTGAGCATCCAAACAAACCAGGCTCCCACAATATCAGTCCATGCAGCAGAATAAAAACCCAGTGCCATTGTCCTTGGCCTCTCAGTCAACCTTCATTGCCAGCCACATTCAGAGGGTCCAGTTTGATCACATGCTCTATCACTCCCAGTCCAGCTGGCCTTGGTGAGCTCCCATTAGATCAGTCCCACCATCTCAGTGGGTAGACGGACCCCTCATGATCCTGACTTCCTTGCTCATGTTCTTCCGTCTTCTGCTCCTCATTTGAACCCTGGGAGTTCAGTCCAGTGTTCCAATGTGGGTCTCTGTCTCTATCTCCATCCATCGCCAGATGAAGATTCTATGGTGATATGCAAGATATTCATCAGTGTGGCTGTGGGACAAGGCCAGTTCAGGCACCTTCTCCTCTGCTGCTCAAGGAACAATCTGGGGACCTCTTTTTGGACCTGGGAACCCCTCTAGAGACAAGTCGCTTGCAAACCCTAAAATGGCTCCCTTAATTAAGATATTTACTTCCCTGTTCCCATATCCACCCTTCCTCAATCCTACCCATCCCATTCTCCAAAGCTCTCCTGAATCCTTCCCTTCTCCCTTCTCTCTACCCATCTCCCCTTACATCCACCCCCCCACACTCCCGTGCACCCAAGTTTTGCCTGGCAATCTTGTCTACTTCCAATATCCAGGAGGATAACTATATGATTTTCTGTGGGTTCACCTTCTTATTTAGCTTCTCTGGGATCACTAATTATAGACTCAATGTCCTTTAATTATGGCAAGAATCCACTTATGAGTGAGTACATACCATATTCCTCTTTTTGGGTCTGGATTACCTCACTCAGTAAAGCATTTTCTATTTCCATCCATTTCCATGCAAAATACAAGATGTCATTGTTTTTGACCACTGAGTAAAACTCCAATGTGAATATGTTTCATACCTTCTTTAACCATCATCTATTGAGGGGCACCTAGGTTGTTTCCAGGTTCTGGCTATTACAAATAGTGCTGATTTGAACATATTTGAACAAATGCTTTTGTAGTAAGATAGGCCATCTCTTGGGTATATTCCCAAGAGTGGAATTGCTGGGTCCTGAGGTAGGTTGACTCCCAGTTTCCTGAGAAACTGTCACACTGACTTCCAAAGTGGCTGCACAAGTTTGCATTCCCACCAACAATGGATGAGTGTTCCCCTCACTCCACATCCTCTCCAGCAGAGGCTATCTTTGGTGTTTTTGATTTTAGCTATTCTGACAGGTGTATGATGGTATCTCAAAGTTGTTTTGATTTGCATTTCCCTGATTGCTAAAGAGGTTGAGCATGACCTTAAGTGTCTTTTGGCCATTCAAAGTTCTTCTGTTGAGAATTCTCTGTTCAGTTCAGTACCCCATTTTTTAATTGAGTTACTTAGAGGTTTAGTGTCTAGTTTCTTGAGTTCTTTGTATATTTTGGAGATCAGACCTTTGTCTGATGAGGGGTTGGTGAAGATCTTCTCCCAATCAGTAGGTTACCTTTTTGTCTTACTGACAGTGTCCTTTGCTTTACAGAAGCTTCTCAGTTTCAGGAGGTCCAATTTATTCATTGTTGCTCTTATTGTCTGTGCTACTAGGGTTCTACCTAGGAAGTGGTCTCCTGTGCCCACGTCTTGTAGACTACTTCCCACTTTCTCTTCTATTAGGTTCAATGTGGTCAGATCAATATTGAGGTCTTTAATCCATTTTTGGACTTGAGTATGGTGATAGATGTGGATCTATTTTCATTCTTTTACAGGTACACATCCAGTTATGCCAGCACCATTTGTTAAAGATGCTTTCTTTCTTCCAATGTATAGTTTTAATTCCTTTGTCGAAAATCAGGTGTTCATAGGTTTGTGGATTAAGATCTGGGTCTTTGATTTGATTCCATTGATCAACATTTCTGTTCTTATGCCAATACCAAGCAGTTTTCATTACTGTTGCTCTGTAATAGAGTTTGAAGTCAGGGATGGTAATGCCTCCAGAAGTACTTTTATTGTATAGGATTGTTTTGGTTATCCTGGGTTTTGTGTTTTGTCATATAAACTTTGTAACATGAAGGGGGCTGGCTTGTTTGGGGTATCTATCTCGCCCGGTACCCCACAACCAGCAAGTCCCAAGAAAATCACTCAAAGATCTCTGAAAGTTATAAAGCTGATTGGCCCTTTAGGTCAGGCTACTTATTAGCTAACTCTCACATCTTGATTAACCCATTTTTCTGATCTATGTTAGCCATGTGGCTCAGTACCTTTTTCAGTGGGGCAGCTCACATACTGCTGCTTTGGTGGTCTGAGCAGGAGTGGGAGGAATCAACTTCCTCCTCCCCAGAATTCTCCTGCTCTCCTTGCGTTATTTCCACTTCCTGTCTGGTTTTCCCGCCTACACCTCCTGCCTGGCCAATCAGCGTTTTTTTAAAATACGATTGACAGAATACAGACAATTCTCCCGCACCAAACTTTATTATTGTTCTCTCAAGGTCTGTGAAGAATTTCACTGCGAGTTTGATGGGGATTGCATTGAATCTATAGATTGTTTTTGGTAGAATTGCCATTTTTACTATGTTGATCCTCCCAATCCAAGAGCATGGGAGATTCTTCCATTTTCTGGTATCCTCTTCAATTTCTTTCTTCAAAACCTTAAAGTTCTTTTCAAATAGATCTTTCACTTCCTTGGTTAGAGTTACCCCAAGATACTTTATGCTATTCGTGGCTATCGTGAAAGGTGATGTTTTTCTGATTTCCCTCTCTGTATCTTTGTTCTTTGTGTATAAAAGGGCAACTGATTTTCTGGAGTTGATCTTGTGTCCTGCCACAGTACTAAAGGTGTTGAACAGCTGTAGGAGTTCTCTGGTTGAGTTTTTGGGGTCACTTATGTATACTATCATATCGTCAGCAAATAATGAAAGTTTGACTTCTTCCTTTCCAATTTGAATCCCCTTGATCTCTTTATGCTGTCTTATTGCTATTGCTAGAACTTCAAGCACTATATTGAAGAGGTATGGAGAAAGTGGACAGCCTTGTCTTGTTTCAGATTTTAGTGGAATGACTTTGAGTTTCTCTCCATTTAAGTTAATGTTAGCTGTCAGCTTGCTGTATATTGCCTTTATTAGAATTAAGGAATGAACCTTGTATCCCTAATCTCTCCAAGACCTTTATCTAAAGGGGAGTTGAATTTTGTCAAATGCTTTTCAGCATCTAATGAAATGGTCATATGTTTTTTTCCTTCATTTTATTTATATGCTGGATTACATTGGTAGATTTTCATATGTTGAACCAGCCCTGCCTCTCTAGGATGAAGCCTACTTGATCATAATATATAATTTTTTGAATGTGTTCTTGAATTCTGTTTGCCAGTATTTTACTGAGAATTTTTGCATCAAAGTTCATGAGTGAGATTGGTCTGTAATTCTCTTGGTTAAGTCTTTGTGTGGTTTTGGTATCAGGGTGACTGTAGCTTCATAAAAGGAGTTTGGCAATGACTCTTCTGTTTCTATTTTGGGAAACACATTAAGGAGTATAGGTATTAACTCTTCTTGGAAGTTCTGATAGATTTCTGCATTGAAACCATACAGTTCAGGGCTTTTATTTTTGGTAGGAAGGTTTCTGATGACAGCTTCTATTTCCTCGTGACTTACAGGTCTATTTAAACTGCTCATCTGGTCTTGACTTAATTTTAGTATGTGGTATTTATCTAAAAAAGTGTTCATTTCTTTCACATTTTCCAATTTTGTGGCATACAGGCTTTTATAGTAAGATTTAATGATTCTCTGAATTTCCTCTGTGTCTGTGGTTATGTCCCTCTTTACATTTCTGATTTTATTAATTTGCATGTTCTCTCTTGGCTGTTTGATTAGTTTGGGTAGGGGTTTGTCAATCTTGTTGATTTTCTCCAGGAACCAACTTTTTGTTTCATTGATTCTTTGGATTGTTTTCTGTATTTCAATTTTGTTGATTTCAGCCCTCAATTTGATTATTTCCAGTCTTCTACTCCTCCTGGGTGAGTCTGCTTCTTTTCTTTCTAGAGCTTTCAGGTGTGCTGTTAAGTCTCTAATGTGTGCTTTCTCTGTTTCTTTATGTGGGCACTTAGTGCTATGAACTTTCCTCTGAGCACTGCTTTCATAGTGTCCTATAGATTTGAGTATGTTGTATCTTTATTTTCGTTCAATTCAAGGAAGACTTTAATTTCTTTCTTTATTTCTTCCTTGACCCAGGGATTGTTCAGTAGTTAACTGTTTAGTTTCCATTAGTTTGTAGGCTTTCTGGGGTTAGAATTGTTGTTGAATTTTAACTTTATTTCATGGTGATCAGATAGTACACAGGTGATTACTACAATTTCCCTCTATCTGTGGATGCTTTCTTTGTAACCAATTATGTGATCAATTTTTGAGAAGATTCCATGAGATGCTGAGAAGAAGGTATATCCTTTTCTGTTTGGGTGGAATTTTCTATAGATGTCTGTTAGATCCATTTGGTTCATTACATCTGTTAGGTCTGTTATTTCTCTGTTAAGTTTCTGTCTGGTTGATCTGTCCATTGGTGAGATAGGAGTGTTGAAATCACCCACTATTAGAGTGTGGGGTTTGATATATGTTCTGAGTTCTAGTAATGTTTCTTTTACATATGTGGGTGCTTTTATATTAGGGGCGTACATATTCAGGATTGAGACTACCTCCTGATGAATTGTTCCTGATATGAGTATGAAGTGTCCATCTCCATCTCTTCTGATTGATTTTAGTTTGAAATCAATTTTGTTAGATATTAGTATAGGCACACATGCTTGTTTCTTTGGTCCATTTGATTGGAAAACCTTTTCCCAACCCATTATTCTGAGGTAGTGTCTATCTTTTTGTTTGAGGTGTGTTTCTTGTAGGCAGCAGAATGTTGGATCCTGATTTCATATCCATTCTCTTAACCTGTGCCTTTTTATAGGTGAGTTGAGGCAATTGATATTAAGCGATATTAATGACCAGTGGTTGTTGACTCCGGTTATTTTTCCTGGTGGTAGTGTTTGTGTGTTTCCCTTCTTTGAGTTGTGCTGGTAGAGGTTTGTCAGATGCTTGTGTTATTGTGGGTGTTTTTAGCTTCCTTGGTTTCTGATTTTCCTTCTAGTATTTTCTGTAAGGCTGGGTTTGTGGCTACATATTATTTAAAACTGTTTTGTCCTGGAATATCTTGTTTCCTCCATTGATGGTGAATGCAAGCTTTGCTGGGTGTATTAGTCTTGGCTTGCATCCTTAGTCTCTTAGTTTCTGCAGCACATCTATCCAAGACCTTCTGGCTTTCATGGTTTCCATTGAGAAGTCAGGTGTAATTCTGATAGGTTTCCCTTTATATGTTACTTGATCTTTTTTCCTTTCAGCTCTTAATATTTGTTCTTTATTCTGTATGTTTTGTGTTTTGATTATTATATGGAGAGGGGATTTTTTTTTGATCCAGTCTATTTGGTGTTCTGTATGCTTCTTGTACCTTCAAAGGAATATCCTTTTTTAGGTTGGGGAGGTTTTCTTCAATAATTTTGGTGAATATATTTTCTGGGCCTTTGAGCTGTAAATCTTCCCCTTCTTCTACCCCTTTTATTCTTAGGTTTGGTCTTCTCACTTTGTCCCAGATTTCCTGAATGTTTTGTGTTAAGAATTTGTTAGATTTGTTTTGTTCTTTAATAAGTGAGTTTTTTCCTCTGTAGTATCTTCAGTGTCTGAGACTCTTTCTTCTATCTCTTGTATTTTGTTGGTAATACTTGTCTCTGCAGTTCCTATTTGTTTACCAAGATTTTCCATATCCAGCTTTCCCTCGGTTTGTGTTTTCTTCATTACCTCCATTTCATTTTTCAAGTCTTGAACTGTTTCCCTTACCTGTTTGATTGCTTTTTCTTGTTTTTTTTGGGTATTTTTGAGAGATTTATTAATTTCATCCACTTCTTTGTTTGTTATCTCCATTTCTTTACGAAAGTTTTTCACCTCATGTTTAAGTTCCTCTATTATTTTCATATAAGTCCACTTAGAGTTGATTTCTTCTATTTCTTCTGGAGTAGGGTGTTCAATTCTTCTAGTTTCATGATCCCCGGATTCTGGTGATGTTATGTTGCCTTTCAGGTTGTTGGAGGAATTCTTGTATTGGCACCTGCCCATCCTTCAAATGGAGCCAGGAGAGTCTTGGTGTCTTGGTTCAGTCTTTGCTGTGACTGACTCTCTGGGTGGATCTCTTCAGTGCAGGAGCAGGAACTGTTCCTCTTCCTCTAGATGGAACTCCTTAGCACCCTCTGGATGGAACTCCTCAGCACAGACACAGGGATAGCCCTCTAGATGGAGCTCCTCAGCACTGAAATTGGGATAACTGGTATTCCAAGGACACAGGAGACAAAAGGGAAACAGAGAGTGATGGCAGGGCAGGGTCAAGTGGAACACAGAAGACGCTGCAGCAGCAGCTGGTGGTGGGGGTACTGTGCTCTCTTCCAGGACAGTTCATCCGGGATAGCACATACTCACCCCTCTGGATGGAACTCCTTAGCACTGAAATAGGGAAAGCTGATAGTCCAAGGACACAGGAGACAAAAGGGAAACAGACAGTGGGGGCAGGGCAGGGTCGAGTGGAACACAGAAGACCTCTTCTGTGCTACGAACCGGCTCAAGGGAGCCACTCAGACCGTAAGGGAATCAGGGCGAAGGCACAGGAGAAATCAGGATACGGCGAGGAAAAGTGACACACAGACACTCTCAATGTTTTTGAGACATGCTGTTGCGATTTACTTACTTCAGTGCAGGATTATATATTATTACAAAACAAAGGACTTGGCAAAGGCATACATCATCAGATCATAAAATAGAAAAGAACGGCATAAAACAGTTTTTCAAAGAGAATCTTTAAAGATGCTTTGGCATGAGTACAAGGACTTTTGCTTTCTTACATTTGTAAAGTTACCCCTTCTTTTTTCTTGTTATTAGAGAGACCATTGTTCTTGAGTTAGCCCAACTTTATCAGCTTGTACCAGGTGGCTGACTTGGGCTCAGCTAAGTGACCTTGTGTGTCTGGGTGAGAAAGAAGAAGGCTACTATCTTCCTGGAAAACTTTCTGAGACTCATTTTGTACCATTAATCTCAACTCCTTTCCCTTCCCGACTCTCAGGGTCAGATGCTATAATTAGCCTAGGTTTTCTGGCCATAAGAAAGGTTGCATAGGCCTCCTGTTAAGTTGTACATAAATGCCTAATGCTGTTTCCCTGTAGAAGGCTTCTAAGGTTTTTTCTGCTAAGATTAACTCCTTTTATTCCACATCATCAAGGAATCGTCCTAATGATGATTTTGGCAATTCCCAGAACTGGCTACTTTTTTAAGGCTTTAATTAATAGTGGAGCAGAATCCAAAAATGTCCTCAGCAGTCTTGTTTATATCCTCAACTGCTTGGAATAGTCTGATCTGTTAGCAATATGTAAGGATCACAAAGAACACACAGACAAGGGAAAAGACACACATATGGCTCCAAGGACAGCCAGGTCGAGTCAGTACTAATGGCGACTCAGGTAGCATTACACCACAACTGGTTGCCAAGGGACCGCCTGGAACACACAGCTCCTTGAAGCACCAATCCCAATCCTGCCGGCAATATTTGCCCATCCAGTCAGCATTTCTGCTACACTGGCGAGACAGCCGTGGATGTAGCACTTCTGTGGTTTCTCATACCTGCAAAACCTAAATTTAAAAAGAAACCATAAAATACGTTAAAAATTTGAACATATTAGATTAATTCTGGTTAAAATTTTATTTGCCTTCTTAAAAAGTTTTGTATGGTTTTTGAGAAAATTGTGTGTTTTTGTTTGATTGGAAAGTTTGTCTTTGTTTCTGGGGAACTCATAGTTTTTGTTGCAAGCAGGGTTCTGAGACAAAAACGGTTTGGATATTTTTGCTGCCTCCACAGTAACATCAGCCAGTCAGTTGCCACTGTGGCCACATTTTTGGGCATGACTCAGAATTTATCTCTGAGCTCTGATCACTAGACTTACCAGGAATTCAGATTTTTTTATGTAGATAGAATTAAAACTGTTTTATGCTATTCTTTATTAAATTCCTAGCTCTAGAGTTGAATTATGGCTCGTATTTCACTAGATGCAGTCTTTCTCCATCTCTTTTGATTTATTTTAGTTTGAAGTCTATTTTGTTAAATATTAGGATAGCTACACACACTTATTTCATAGGTCCATTTGATTGAAAATTTTTTTCCCAGCCCTTTACTCTGGAGTAATATCTATCTTTGAGGTTTAGGTGTATTTCTTGTATGCAGCAGAAGGATCAATCCTGTTTTTGTATTTACCCTGTTAACCTGTGTCTTTTTATAGGTGAATTGATTCCATTGATATTAAAAAATATTAATGACCAGTGATTATTAATTCCTATTATTTTTTTAGTGGTAATGTTTGTGTGTTTCCCTTCTTTAGGGTTTGCTGAAGTGAGGTGCAAAATTATCTGTTGCCTGTGTTTCCGTGGGTGCAATTAATTTCCTTGGGCTGGAGGTTTCCTTCTAGTACTCTCTATAACTCTGGATTGGTGGAAAGGTATTGCTTAAATCAGGTTATGTTATGGAATATCTTGTTTTCTCCCTCTTTGGTCATTAAAAGCTTTGATGGTAGTAGTCTGGGCTTGTATCCATGGTCTTTTAGTGTCTGCAGCTCATCTGTCCAGGACATCTGGCTTTCAGAGTTTACATTGAGAAGTCGGATGTACTTCTGATAGGTCTGCTTTTTTTCCTTTGCAGTTGTTAATACTTTTTTAAATTCTATATGTTTAATGTTTTGATTATTATACAATGACTTTTTTATCCAGTCAATTTGGTATTCTGTAAGTTTCTTCTGCCTTCATAGGCACATCCTTCTTTAGGTTGGGAAAGTTTTCTTCTACCATTTTGTTGAATATATTTTAATTTCCTTTGATCTTGAGTGAGTAATTCCCCTTGTATCCTTATTATTCTTAGATTTTTTTCTTTTCAATATGTCCCAGATTTCCTGGATGTTTTATGTTAAGGATTTGTTGACTTTAACATTGTCTTTGACAAATGAATCTACTTCCTCTACCATATCTTCAACTCCTGAGATTATCTCTTCCATCTCTTGTAATCTGTTGGTTATCCTTGCATCTGTAGTTTCTGTTTGTTTACTCAGATTTCCATTTCCAGAATTCCCTCAGTTAGTGTTTTCTTTACTGTCTCTATTTTAAGTATTGAACTGTTTAAACTGTTTACTTCACCTGTTTGATTGTTTTTTTTTTCTGGTTTTCTCTATGAGATTTATTGATTTCTTACTTTTTTTTGTTAATTTTTTCCCTCCATTTCCTTAAGGTAATTTTTTTTTCATCTTTAAAGGTCTCTATCATCTTTATAATGTTATATTTAAGGATGTTTTCTTCTGTTTCTTCTGAGTTAAGACATTCATGTGTTCTTTTACCACTAGTATGGTTGTTGAATGTATTCTTACATTGGTGCCTACCCATCTCTTCCTTCAAAAGCTCTCTCTTTCTCTGATTGTTACAGGTGGCGACTGTAGCTTAGGTGGTCACTCTTCCTCCTCGTGCAGGAGGAAGCCATCTCTTGTAATCACTGATGAGATTCTTGGGGCTCCTCTCCAGGTGCAGTCAGGGTGAAGGCTCCAGGGGTCATAAATACAGTGGACATGGACGATGGTTGCACGTATAGGGAGGCTGTTCCAGGGTCTCTGGTGTTTGATGTTTGGGGTGAGGCATGGAATGTGCCTCCAGGGGCTAGGGTTCAGAGAACTGGGCCCTCCAGCCAGAAACTCACTCACCTCTCCAGGGGCAATCAGGGCCAAGGCTATAGTGGTCAGAGATGCAGTGGGGTTTGGTTGTTTGTGAATTGTGTTTTTCAAAGAGGAAAAATTTTCCTTGTGTTTCTCCTTGAACATGTACAAGCTTGATACATCAGGACTTGGGACAGAGGCCTTATGTTGAAGCTTATTGTGGTCTGTGGTAGAGGAGCAGCCACCTTTCCTCCCAGGCTTTGTGGCTGCTGCTCTGATGTCAGTCCTATGGTGTGTCTGACATGCCCTTTCTAGTGAGCTCTTTTAATAGACATTTCTTAGGATCATATTACAAAACCATAATAAATTAGAATTTATTTGTTGTGGTGTTGTTAACTGATTCTAGCACAAGACAGATTGCCGCCTTTCTTTCATGCTGGTATGAGAGACTTGTCTGCTGTTCTTACCACATCAGAGGTGATTTGGTTTATTCAGTAGTTTCTGAAGGGAAAGCAAAGGTCATTATCTGTAGTTGGTTGTTTTTTTACTCTTTATTCTTCTCTCTTTTGGCAGTCTATCTCCCAGCTCCTAAATAAATCACACTGGATGTTATTATTGCTCATAAATGCCCAATCTTAGCTTGATTTTTCTCTACCCATCATTTCTTTAAATTATCCCCTCTACCTTTTGCCTCTGGGCTTTTTCCTTTTCTTTCTTCTGTAGTTCTTACTTTCGTTCTTCCTCCATGGCTGGTATGGGACTGCGTAGCTGGCCTTTAGTATCCTCCTCTTCTTCTTTTCTTATTCATCCATGCTCTCAGATTCCTCCTTCCAGTTATTCTCTCTGCCTGCCATCCCCTCCTATCCTTTCCTGACAAGTTATTGGCTGTTTAGCTCTTTATTAGACCAACCAAGTATTTTAGACAGGCAAAGTATCACAACTTGACAGAGATAAACAAATACCAAAAATGCAACATTTCTTTTCATCATTAAACAAATGTTTCACGGAAAACCAAAAATAATTCATCTTCAAATAGTATTCTACAACAGTGATCAATGTAATCGCTCAGCATGAGGAGTCTATCTTAGGGTTTACTTGTATTCTGAAAAGTGTTAGCAATAGTGGATGATTACAGAATCTTAAGTACTAATCAGTCTCCCAAATTAGCACACTTCCTCTCATCTTTCTGTAATTGATTACCCAGTGTTAGTTTTTCATACCCATAAATTGCACACTTATTGTAAATAAATCAATTGATAAATGGAATCAGGTTCCACATTTTTCCAAAAAGCATATCAAGTAAATATAACAATTGATGTAGTGTGTTAATGTTCATGTTCTTTCTGCTAGTACAAAGGCATGTTGTAGGTTGGAAATAGCAGATACATGTCATTGAGAATGTGGTAACTTTTGTTTTTATTCCTATTAATATGGTCATATATGAATGGTTATCCAGGAATGTAGATCTTCAATAAATATGTTATTAACTTTTATTTGAGAGATTCTTAAATGCATTTGAAGTGTTTTAATGAAGTCCATGCTGTTTTGTCCCTCCCAAATCCTTCCCTGTGAAATTTTGAGTGGGAAATGTCCCCTAAGGCTCAGGAATTTGAACACTTGGTTCCCAGTTGATAATGTTGTTGGGGAGGTTCTGGAACCATTTGGAGGTAGACTCTTGATGGAGAAGGTCTGTCCCTGGGTGGAGAAGAGACTTTGCGTACTTATAGTCTTTTCCCTCTCCCTCTTCCCCATTTCATGTGAAGATGTGAGCATTCCGGTTCCTCTCCCACTTCCCTGCCTGCTGCCTGCTGTCTTCCTGCCAAGATGGCCTCTTATCAGTCTGGAGACCCAAGGCCATGGATCTCTCTCTTCTACAAGCTGCCTTGATCATGGTGTTGTGTCTCAGCAACACAGAAGTAACTGCTACATTTCCTGTCGCTCTCGCCATTCTCCCTTCCCTGTCTCATTCTTTGTTTGTAAACTACTGGGTCTACTTAGCTGTGCCCATACGTGCCTGTGTGGACAGCCATCTACTGGAGCATGGGGAGGCTTTCAAGGGTCACATCCTTAAAGAAAACTGGCTCTTCCCCTCCCAGTAGCCATCACGACCAATAGCTCCTCAAGGAAGGGTAAGAGTTCATGGTCTCCTCTCTCATCCATGCAGGAATTTTTATCTACTTTGATATTATACAGGTGATGCCCATGTTGTCACAACTGCTCTGCATTCATTTGTGTCACTGTCCTGTTGTTACAGGAAAACACTCTCTTGTTGTAGTTGTCCACTGCCTCTGGCTCTTACAGTCTCTCTAGCCTCTCTATTATCATGATCTTTGATCCTTGGGAGGAGGGTGTGATATCCAGATGTCCCATTTAGGCCTGGATCCTCTCTTTTCTCTGTGGAGGGTCTGGGTTAATCACCGACTGCTACAAAAGGAAGCTTCTCTGATGAAGATCTGAGATGTGCTAATCTATGGACATCACAGAAACTCATTAGAAGTCAGTCTAATACCATATCCTTTTAGAAGAATTGCTGGTGGAGACTTCTGGCTCATTCCAACTGCCCACACGTGAATAATCACACAGAAACTATATCAATCACAACACTGTTTGGCTAATAGCTTAGGTGTATTTCTAGCTAACCCTTACACGTTAATTAACCCGTTTCTAATAATCTTGAGTCACCATGAAGTTATGGCCTACTGGTAAGGTTCTGACTGGCAGATTGTGTCTTTCTCCTTCAGCAGCTACATGGTATCTCCCTGATTCTGTCTACTTTCTCTCTCAATCTCTGTTCAGATTTCCTGCCTGGCTGTTCTTTACTAAGTCACAGGACAAAATGGTTGTGATAAAATACACTCATAGCATACAGAACAGAATCCCACATCAGTAGATTCTCCTCTGGAACCTATGAAAGCACCAGCCATAGTGTCAGACATGATTTCTATCTTGTAGAGAAGGCTATAAATACAATCAGAAAATGAGTCATTGGCGGCTTCCATTTTAGAAATATGTCTAGTGTGCCCTGTGTATTACCTTCACCCCAGGAAAAATAAAAGCAGAAAGCATTTAGATGTAATCAGTGTTCTCAGGAGGCAGAGGAAGGCAAATCTCTATGAATTTGAAGTCAGTACGGTCTATAGAATAAATTCCAGGACAGGATCCAAAGCTACACATAGAAACTTAGTCTCGAAAAAAAAAAACAACAAAAAAAGAAATAAAAGAAAAAAGGTAAAAAATAAACAACGGAAAGAACAAAAAGAAAGAAAGTAATTGATGTTATCAAGAGCAAATGAGTCTCACTGTCAAGTCAAAGTTCTTACAACATTTTAAATGTTATATTCTGTAGGTCTTTTAAAGGTTTGATGGTTACCTATCTGAAAAATATCTTTGTATACCTAGAAAACCTAACTAACATGACTATAAGTTTAACTATTATAGATGACTTAATCTTTATTACTTAATTATATATTACACTTTTATATGAGTTGCATAAACATAATATCTTAAAGAAGAGTAGAAATATAGATACAGTTTAACAAAATTGACCTTCAATTTGCATCAACAAGACAAAATTGATACCAATGTAAAATATTTTGAGATTAACAGTTGTTTTTTGGGTTAAAGTAGATTAAATTGTCTACCCCTTTTTTTATCATAATGTTGTACCCTTATCCCTGTGTTTTCTCTATCATATCCCCCATTCTTCTTAAGAAAGAGATTGATTATGACCATTCAGAATTTATAACCCACCACCTTTAAATGAAAACATTCATAAACACATTGAAATTTGGGCATAGTTTTCTAGAATACTTCCTGCTGATTGACAATATTGGTAAGCTTATGAAACCCTGAGAAAATCTGAGCTATTGGCCAAGCCCTTGGAAGACCAGATATAACCTTGTTGATAGATATCACTTGGAAAGGTTGAAGAGGTCTCTCTTGATGAAACCTGATCCATCTTAATCTGGAACATATCTACAGTCCTTTATTTTCCCCCTATGGAAATACCCCTTCTCCAAAGCAATGCATTTTTTTAAGTTTTAGTTTACAAATATATTTTTGGACTTTTGTTTTAAAGTTAAGGCATTCTTAACATGTCTAGGCTGGTGTTTTACCAGTCTTTTCAATCCTATGTTTCTCAGCAACTGTTATTTGCTTGTTAGAGTTAAAAAAATTCACAATCAGCACAATAGTATACAGGATTGAGACTGTGTAATTTTCCATCTCTATGTGACTTATTTTTATATAAATTTATTCTCTCTTTAAAAACTTTATTTTAAACTATATATTTTATGAACATGCCCTTTTGCTTTTTTTTAAGCCCATGCACACTTTTCAAAAATACTGTGATGCATTTAAATGCCTTTCTTTCTGAGTCTGTTTTTATAGTATTTCTTAGCCCTTTTTGCCTGTATGAGAAAAAGCTAAGTCCACCAGTGTGCTACATGGCTTAGAGAGGCCTCTATGTACTGTCCTGGGAATCTGTCATGCTGTAGCTCAAGCCCACACACAATGGCACCTTTGTACCACATCCTGTAGGGATGGAGATGCACAGAGATGGGGGCACACCGGGATGGAGACACACAGGGATTGAGGCACACAGGGATGGAGACACACAGGGATTGAGGCACACAGGTATGGAGACATACAGGGATGGAGACACACGGAGATGGAAACACACAGAGATGGAGACACACAGGGATGGAGACAGACACACTTGGATGGAGACACACAGAGATGGAGACACACAGGGAAGGAGATACAGAGAGATGGAGACACACAGGGATGGGATACATAGGGATGGAGGCACACAGGGATGGAGATACACAGACAGTAATTGTAGTGTGTTCAGAACTTATAGCAGCAGCTGTTTTTCTAACTTGTGTCAGGACCCCTGCATCCTGCTGTGCTCCAGTTACTACCTTGGGCTCCTGGGCATGTTCCATAGCTAAGTATCCAAGGTCGTTACTGCTCTCTTAGTACAGGAGCTCACAGCAATTGACGGACTCCTCTGAGAAACCCCTAGTCTTTTCTGGTTCTTGGTCTAGAACTTGATGTATTGTTCTTTTGTGTGATTGTGTGCTGAGTTCTCAGAATTCCACAAAGCTTTGATCTCTGTGTGTGTCATTAGGAAAGTGAGGTTTTCTGCTTCAGCAGAAATTAGTACTTCACTGTGATTTTGGCCTTTGAAGAGAGAGCAGGGATGTAGATTTAGAAATGAATGACACCTTAAAGGCTAAAAAACTGGATCTTAGTGTGACTCCCTAAACTCGCCCAAGTTTACTAAGTCTATTTCCTCTATGCTTTTAAATAGATATGATAGCTACACCCCTTTGGATGGTTTCTGAAATTAACCAAGGTACCTGATTCAAGCAGTTTAGATTGATAGTATATCTCAAAATTTTTAGTATGTCAGTACCACTACCATTTAAATATAAATATGAAGTTGTTAATGATGTGTTGAAACTGAGTTTTTAAAAGGAAGGAGCAGTGAATGTACTGAATAAGTTTTGACGTTATTTTTGTGTGTGTTGAGTTACAGATGTACTGGAGAAGAATTCCTGATAATTCAGGGCATCGACTTCTCATTGTGGGGCTTCTGGGGAGAATCACGTGGCCTTAGCTTGTATAACGATTATCCTCTTATCAATTACCTATGTGGAGTTATTACTATATAAGAAAGCAGAAGGTCTTAGGTCTTGTAGGACAAAGTTTCAATAGTTGTTTAAAGAGATGTGATTCCAAACTGTCTTCTAAACAGTTACAGTCGTGGACACATGCATTCCCCAGCATTACCTAGGAAAGATTCTCAGTGTAATGAACTGTGGTGAATGCAGAGACTCATGGTTGCTTAAGATATCAGAGTATGTGATTCTTGAGTGTTTAACCCTCAACAGAACACCTATACTAGCACCTCTAAGCCTTAGAACTTTATGGAAGATGGGTAGGAAAGGTAGAGGAGCCAGAAGATGAGAAGAATGCCTGAAAATGCTCTATTGTGGGCATAACACAGCCCTTGCAACCATGGTTATCTCACAACATCTGCAGTTCGCAGCACAAGACTGGGTCTCTCATCAGCACACCAAGCGTCGGAGAGGGACTCAACAGGACCATACTCCATTCTGTGGAACTATTAGCTATTGGTATATTATGGGAGAGAGATAGTCATTGATTTTACAGGTATACTCACAGAAGAGCTAGCCAGGTTTCTGTGGACAGTCTAAAACCCAGGGTCACACAGACAACCCTGGCTAAACACTGCAGACCATTAGATAAAATCCAAAGATATGAATGTGGGAAAGGGACTTGTAGAAAGAGGCACGTGTAGGGGTTGAAAGGGAGATCGGAAAGGTGGGAATGAGTGAGAATAGTTGAAGTGCATTATATGCATATACGGAACTGTCAATTTTTAAAAATAATATTACAAATATAAAAAGGATCTTTTATGTAAAGTAATTAATTAAAACTCTTTTCTCTTTGTTTTCTGTTATACTGTAATCCCGCAGTGACTATTTTTTAGGCTTGCAAATGCAACACATTAAATTATAAGTTAAATAATCCTAGGCTCAGATTAATATTATTAAGTACTGTGTGTTAGTTTATCTCATCAATAACAATCATGGAGGTAGTCAATCAAATTTTTTTGACCTGGAAAAGGAGAATTTGTTCTAGAAAACCTTAACATTCCTAAGATCATCTGGGTCAGTTTCTTCATCTTCAGAGTGAGAACATAAGCTATCATCCACCAAATAATATTCAATAAATCTTTCATTGGCCATTGTCTGGTACTTGAAAAATACAGTGATTCTGTTTTAAAAGCATGGCTCTAAAGCAATACTCTTCAGTTGTAAAAAGAAAGTAACATTTTGAATTTTGCATGCAAATGGATGGAACTAGGAAACAGTATCTTGTGTGAGGTAATCCAGGCCCCAAAATATGAATATGGTATGTAGTCACTCATAAGTGGATACTAGCTATAAACAAAGGATATTGAGCTTATAGTTCATGATCTTAGAGAAGCTAAGTAATATGAACCTTAAGAAAAACATATATAGATTTACTTGGAAAGTTGAAACAGGCAAGATCGCCTGACAGAATTGGAAACATGGGGGTTGGGAAGAATGGAGGGTAGAAGAGAAAAAGGAGCATAGGATGGGAGAGGTGAGGAGAACTGAGGGAAAGGATAGTTGAGAAGGAGGAAGGACAGAAATGAGAGCAAGAAAAGAGATATCTTATTTGAGGGAGCTGTTTTAGGGTTAGCAAGAAACCTGACTCTAGAGAAATTCCCAGAAATCCACAAGGATGGCCCCAGCTAAGACCCTAAGCAACAGAGGAGACAGGGCCTAATCTTGACTTGTCCTGTAGTCAGACTGATGACTATCTTAAATGTCACCATAGAACCTTAATCTAGCAACTGATGGAAACAGAGGCAGAGACCTGCATCAGAATATTGGACTGAGCTCCCAAAGTTCAGTTGAAGAGTGGGAAGAATGAGAATATTAGCAAGGAGATCAAGACCATGATTGGGACACCCACTGGAACAGTCTACCTGAGCTAATGGGAGCTCAACAATTTCAGCCGGACAGGGAAGGAACAAGCACAGGACCAAACTAGTGCCTCCGATTGTTGTTGACAGTTGTATAGTTTGGACAAACTGAGGGGCCACTGGCAGTGGCACCAGGATTTATCCCTACTGAATGTACTGACTTTTTGGGAAACTATTCTCTCTGGGTGGATATCTTGCTCAGCCTAGATATAATAGCGAGGGCCTTGGACCTTCCCCAAAGCAATGTACCTTACCCTCTCTGAGGAATGAATGGGGGTGGAGTAAGTGGTATGTGGAGGGAATGGAAGGAGGGGAGGGAGTGGGGTGTATGTATAATAAAAAAAAGACAGTTTGTTTTCTTTTTTTAAAAAGTAAATAAATAAAGGATAAAAGAAGAAAACTTTAAAAAATAAACTTGGTGTAGTGGTCCATGCTTGGTATCATCACTTGGGAGGAGTTCAGTGTCAGCTTCTGCTAGATAGTATGTTTGAGGCTGCCCCGGGCCACAGAAGAATCTACCTCAAAGCAAGCAAGCAAACAAACAAAAATGGTCACATAATGAATGAGAATTAAAACATCTTTGATGAACTCTTTAAAGGGGATTTATGGATGGTGTCTTAGTGTTTCTATTGCTATAAAGAAACCGTGACCAAAAAGAAATCTGGGGAGGAAAGGGTTTCTATGGTTTATAGCTCTACATCACTGTTCATCACTAAAGGAAGTCAGGACAGAAACTCAAGCAGGGCAAGAGTTTGGAAATAGGAGATGATGTGGAGGCTCCAGAGGAAGGAGTATTGTTTACTGACTTGCTGCCCATGGTTTGCTCAGCCTGCTTTCTTATAGAACCCAGGACCACAAACTCAGGGATGGTACCACCCGCAATGCCTAGGCCCTCCCATATTGATCACTTTAAACCTAAAATACACACATATAAAAGGAATTTAAGTAGAGTCACAATGCAATGGAGGAGACAATGTCCCTACAAGACATTTTATGTCACCAAGTAACAAGTCACCTTGAGTGCTAGGAATGGACGGCATCATGTTGAGTCATTGGTCAAAGAAGTTCTTATAGACCTCTCAAACATCAAAGATGACTTTAAAGGCTGTTAGTTGCTATCTATAAGTTGGTAATATGACCCTGTTGCCAAAGACCCCACTCACTTATATCATTGCACAAAGAGAAATAAAAGAGTTACCCAATTAGAATCTTCACCCCCACTGCTAGCATTTGTAGTGCTTGAAGGCACTTTGTATGCAACTAGAGAAGAAGAGTAATCAATATCTCCCAGCTACAAACTCTGTGACCTCCACCTCTATCATGCCTGTGAAATATACTGACACAATAATGGTACAGATGTTATGGTTGTAACCGACCATCTTAAAAATAGGTTTAAGGTCCACTAAATGAGATGAAGCTCATATCTGACACTGCTAAAGTGGCCAAGAATGTAAGACTAGATTGTTCCTGGCTTATGGGAAGAATTACTACTATTATTTGTCTAAAGAAACATAGTATACAGTTATTTCTAATGACATATTGCTATGTCTGTAGACCAAAACATTGCTCAACCCTCAACAGAGATGTTTCTTCTGGCAGTATGTAGTAATTTACGAAAAGGTGCACAACTGGCCAATTTGTAGAGGATGAAAGAGTTTGCAGCACACAGCTCTGCATTGGATGTCATCACCCAACCCCTCCTACTGAGACTCACAGGTCTATGCAGAAGAGGAGGTAAAAAGTTTTAAGAATAGGAGATGGTGGATGACACCTAGGAAACAGAAACAACAGGACTAAGACATAAATAACTCACAGATTGTGGCAGCACACAAAAGACCTGCACAGCTCAAGCTAGGCAGCACTCCAGCACTGAAAAGGGAAAATGGACACAAAATCCCACCCAGTCCCAGAAGCTATGTGTGCTTGAAATTTGCTTGTAAAATGATAATCAGTTTTCTCCAATAAATTGTCCCCGGGACTAACAAGTACATACACTCCAATGCAGAACCTGTACTCTGGGGAAATTGACCAACATGAAATGGACGTCATGTGGGTTTTGTGTAGATTTGGTTTTCTTATTTATTGTACTACTGACTTTCTTTTTCTTTAGTTTTATGTTTAATTTTGTTTTTGTTTATGTTGTTGCTTTGTCTTTACTTTTAAAGACTGAAAGACACACAGCTAGATAAAAAACTATCATGGAGTTAAGTGGGTAGGTAGTTGGGAAGGATCTGGGAGGAATTGGGGAAAGGGAAAGAATATGATCAAAATATATTACATAAAAAATTCATTTAAATAAGAAAAAGTTCGAGTACAGTTGGGTGAATTACTTTAAACAAGATATATTATGAACACCATTCTTGGTTAGAAAATGGGTTGTGACTAACACATGCAAGGTTGTCATGCCCCTTTTTACTCAAGACTTCCTGTCTCCACCTGTTGCTAATAATGTTAGACCCCCAACTCTGGGATGAAAACTCCTCGGGGTGGGGGGGTGGCGCCCCATGAAACCACCTACCAGTCCAGTTGATGCAATACCAAGAGGAATTTTATTCTCGTTTGCGCACACGGGGTCCTCAGCCAGGCAAGGGAGAGAAGCCCTGACTAGCTATTACAGGCTACTTTAAAGGCAAAAACTCACATATTTGGGGAAGAGGTACAGTGGGTTGTTTTTCAAATGCAGGGATTGGCTCATTTTAAGGGCATTTACTATGAATAGTTCTGTCAAAGGTGGCCGGATGGTTGCTGGGTCAGGTGAAGGACAGGTAAGCACCTGCAGGCTGTTGGAAAACACCTAATGTTCTTCTGATCAACATGTAGGGTGGGGTCATGACTAGGTCACAAAAACATGTTTTCTCTAGTTTACAAAAACATGTTTTCATCACTTCTAAAATGAAACAATGTACCCATCTCTGTTTGCTGTCAGAGCACTGGTACAGCTCAGTTTGGTCTTCTAGTGTTTGTAGGCATGGATTCAAGTTCCCATCACTTTTTAACCAATTTATTCTTTCTTTATTCATTAAGATAGATTTGTATGTCCTTAGGACAAACTTGTTTGAAATTCATGTCTTCCTGACCTGTTGAAGTTACAGGAGTATCCTACTACATTTGATTTAATTAACTAAATTTTCAAATACTTTCATGTATATGGAAATTTAGGATGGCAGTGTAGAGAGCTCTTCTGTGCTCTTTTCCCATATTTTGTCAATGTACTTTGGAAAAGTTGATATTAACATTGGGACATTGCTGTTTGTTAAACTGAACACTGTATTCAAATTCCACCACTTTCCTATTAATACTGCTGTGTGGTTTGGGGACCTAATTTGGAGTATACATAGCATCAAGCTCCCCTCATTAAAAAATCACCTCCTAGACTTAAAGGGCCTAGGACACTGAACTCATACCCCTGTGACTGGATCCTGAGTATCATTTAACACATGGTGGATGTTCTGAAGCATTGTTTCCACACCAGTCTAGAAGACATTGCTATACTGCTTTATCTTTGAACTTTAAGGAAGGTTTTTCCCTTATGACATCGGCATTATTGTAACTTACTGTATGTCCTGAATAGTTTGTGAATATCAAGGCCTCCTGCTTAGTGTTTTTATTTTGAAAAAACTCCATGAACAAAATCAAGTTGGGGGAGAAGGGGTTTTTATTTCATGTTAAAGTTTGTAGTCTATCACCAAGGAAAGTCACGCAGGAACTCAAGGTAAGAACCTGGACACAGTACCTGATGTAGAAGCCATGAAGTAAAGCTGCTTACTGTGTGCTCTTTATGGCTTGCTCATCTTGATTTGCTTAACCTGACTTTCTATAACATCCAGGACCACCAACCCTGGGGATGGGGCCTGTAATCAAATCAT